>NW_012148619.1:6031133-6055399 GCF_000956105.1 Propithecus coquereli
CAATTATACCTTCAGTTTTTATTTTTGTTTGCACTGTGTCATTAGTATTTTTCCCTGTAAAATTTTTTACTCCTGTATTTGAAGCATAATTGTATTATAACACTTCCTCTGTCTGAAGTGTTGTTTGTTCATTTTGTTTCTCGATCATGAGATTATGGCTTCCTTTCATAGCACTCTAACTTTTTTTTAAAAAGGGAATTGAATAGAAAAATGTTAGGAAATATACTTTTCCTGCAAGACCTGAGCTGGTGGATTAAAATTAAAATACACCATATCACATAACATTTGTACTTAAAATATTGAAGAAAACTAATTGTTCACTTGTTATGACCTATATCGTTTTGAAATAGGTATATAATTTCTGAGTCATTAACCTGAAGCAATATTTCTTAGGAGTTCATTCAGGTTCCTGATCTATATGAACTTTGTGAGCTTCTCATTTATTTGATGGACATATAAAATGCAGATGATGGACTCAGAAGCCAAATTTCATATGAAGTTGGCCCCACATCCCAGGTTCCAAGCACAGGGGTTGACTAAGGGAAGTCTATTTCACTGTTGCATTATTCTCTATGGAACTGAGTTTGAGTTTATATTGAGTGGTATCATTGTATCAATTAATTTAACTAAATGTATTCTACTTAGAAAAATACCATTTACAGAATTTGCAACATATTAAAATAGCTCAATACATTTGTAGCTTAAGATCCCATAATTTATTTTGTCCATAATGACTTAGCAGAAAAATATAATGGCTATTTTAGAGTTATAGGCTCTAGTGTATAAATTTCATTGTCTTTCTAGATTCAGTTTATTGTTCCAGCAGAAAAAGTTTCCTTTTCATTTTATAAGAATATAAGAATGTGATGATTGGTGAAATTAATTTCATAATATTGCTTGCTTTCTTTGTAGTAATCAAATGTGATACAAAGATCTAATTATGATATCTGGGAATAGTATTATTGTATTAGACATAGAGGTTTGCGCTTTAAAATTTTCCTTTTCCCCAAAAAGTGGTAAAAGTGACTTCTGTAGGACACATTTTCAGCATTTTCCTTTTTAAATTCTCTTCTGGTAAGATTATGTTAATATTATAAAAACCTTTAAAAAATTGAAGTCATTACAATAAATTTTTCCATAGAAGTATAATATCTAAAATTAGATTGCATTAATTCTTAGTGAACTATTAATATATACATACCTCTTTGATCTTGTATCTTTTAACTTTACCAAGGTAGGGGAGATTTTTTTTTAAAGCCTAATGATATGGATCTGAGAAGTCATTAATGAGAATAAAGTTTTAAGTATTTATCCTTCTAAAAGAAAACATCAGTTCCTAGCATTTGCCAATTCTTCTGAGGTTCGAAAAGGACAACCTGTTAATTCCTACCAGTCTACTATACTTCTTCTAAACCTTTCTTGTAATCCTTACAGGTTCATGATTCAAAATTCTTTAATGAAGAACTATCCACATGTCTCCTGTATTTGTTAGATTGCCTAAAAGATAAATGAATCTGAAAACAATTCATGAAAAATTATAATTTGTAATCCTAACACCTTTTTATAAGGTACATAACCTTCACTCACAGTCCAAGGGTCAGTATGTATTATAATTTTGTTTTACTTAAGCTTATAAGAACTCAGATAAAAATAACTGGGTATAAGTGGGGTTTCCTCTGTTTTCTAGTCTCAGAGGGGGGAATTTCTAGATTAGTTTTTTTTTTCTTTCCCCAGGAAATATACAACTCTCTATGTTATGGCCATTAATGTTCAGTAATAAGTTAGTCTTCAAATACCAATAAGATGATGTGGGCTTGATGGAAGTTAAATGTCCCTAAATCCTATGAATTGATCTGCAGGAGCTGTTTTCCGCATGAGTGGTGGCTTCACCCAGGCAGACATCCGCAGAGCTGTGGAGGTCAGGGTGATGGAGGAGGAGTGGGCTTGGCGGCACATATGCACTCTATTCCTGACAGTGTCTTGCTTCGGCAAAGGGAAGTGAAGCGCGTATACCATGCTCAGTGGCATTTCCAAATGCAGCTCAGCTGGGGGCCCAGGCTTATTGCATCAATGGCACATACTGGGCAAAAAGGGAAATACATAATTTTATCAAAGTAGTAGATCACAATCTACCATCCTTCCCTCCCCCTTCAAAATCATCACCCCCACACACTAATAGCTCTAATAGATACAGACTTTATGCATATTTCAGTCACAGCAGTATTTCTAATGCATATGTGAAAGGGCCCTTAATTTATGTCTACCAACTGTGTGGTGCCCTTCTTTTTGGTAATGTCATCATCCTAATGGTGTTTCTATTATACTCAAAGGTAGCAAATGAGGCTTATTGCAAGAAGGTAATTGATTTTCACTGAGTGAAAATGTAAATAGCCATAAGAAATCCTGTGAAAGATAAGCAGTTCAAAATTGCCAGAAAAAAAAATGATTTGTATACATGACTTATTGGTGCAAGTATATAAAATGTTTCTTTTTTCAACTTGATTCCCACAATAACTGTATTTTGCATCATTTTATTTCAAATCGAAGTAAAAATTGAAGAATTTTGATGATCTTGTTTTTACCAGTTTAACTGTGTATATTATGAAAATTATCACCTTACATGGAAGGGGGCTTCCTTTTGTCAGTGTGTCTCTGTAACAGACAACATGTAAGTAAAATTCCTATTATGGATGTGTAAAGATAAATAATTTGTCTTTGGCCTTTCTATAGTAAGAAAAGTATAATATCTGTATCGATAATGTATTCTTTAAAAATATGTAAGCCAAAATCTTATTGAAGATTAACATAAATGTCAGCCCCATATTCAAGAAAAAAAGTAAAGCTCAAATGTGTTTTATTATTATAAACAAGGATTAGATAGAATCATGGGGCTTAAGGACTTAATTTGATGTGGATACAGTTGTGACCAGTATTTTCTCTTCAAGTATATATAATTCTGAAAGTTTATATTAGCAAGAGAAAAATTGAAACAACAGAATATCTAAGACAAAGAATTTGTTTGCTAAAATAATGCCAATTTTTAAAATACATGGTAAAGAGCTTATAAAACTATATTTTTCCCTTGACAAGTGAAATATTGCAGGCATCTGCACACTGCTCTTATAATCAATACTACCTGCATCATCACTACTATTTTCTGAATCTGTAAGATACCTTTTCTCTAAAGAGTCACTTAACAGAAAAGCAATATTTTAAGTGGAAAAGTCTACTTTTTCTACTTGAATTTTTTTATAATGGTAATTAAGAAACAGATTATACATTTTTTCCACTCTACTCCATTTTGCTTATTATTTGAAATAGACTTTTATTTCAAGACTTAGAAAATATTTGAGACTATTTTTGATTTCTTGCCTTAGAAGGTCACTTGGTTTAAAAAGAAAGGTATCATTTGTGTTGATCTTTGGGTTGGCAGATGGAGAGATTTGATAAATTTTATTCCTGCAGGAGAATAGGAAATGGAACAAGAAAAGAATCCAAATTCCTTCTCACTGAAGAAATTTAGAAGCAACAATTTTTCCTTTTTACTTTCAGCATCATCAGATACAAAATCTTAACATCCGTTTTATTCTTTATAATGTAATGTTTGGCTAGAGGCAGGCCAGACTTAGCTTAGTTCGAACAGGGGGTAAACTGAAAGCATGTTGACTTGTTACACAGTGCTATGAACAAAATATGCTCTTTAGTATTTATTAGTCCCCAACCAAGCTCTTTAGTTTGCTGTGGTTTTAGATTAGATGGGCAGGACTCCCTAATGGTACAGAGATATCATTAATCACATTCAGAACCATGCATATACAAAAATCCCATTTCACAGAAAGCCTGTGCTCAAAATAAGAAATTCAACTTTACGGGAAAAACAAAACCTATATGTTTATTTCATTAGGAAGAAAACACCAAATAGATTTATCACAGAGTGACTTTGCAGTTTCCACATTCTAAATTTGCTAGTTCATTTGAAAACTCAGGTCTTTATTATATTCTCTCTGAATTTTGCTACCTTAGATTTATCATGCTGTGAGTAAATAATGAAAACAGAACAGTTTAAAGGCTACTAAATAATACATTCAGATATGAAATAACAGTAAAAATGCTAGACAGGGCATCAGTAACTCTACATAGTGTATTTGATAGGGAATGTGTAGGGAGGAGAATTATACATGGTACTGGCATGTTCAGATATGGGTCTGAACACTTCAAGAAGACGCTTGTTTGATTACTGGCGAACTTAAAACCTTTTAGGACTGTAATACAAAGGTAAAACTGGACCACTAGAAAAAGTGTTTAGATAATATACAAAAGTATCTATATTTAAAAAATTTCATAGTTTATGTGTTTGTATTAAGAAAGTTTGTTTTATTTTGAGAAGCTTTTAGGAACTAGAAGTTATTTTAACAACTTGGAAAAGATAGTTTTATTATATTTTATTACATGTCATTTACAATATCCCAAATCTGAGATAATGGATATGCTATTTTGCAGATATATATCATTGCATTATTGATTTTTATGCTAATTCTCTGCTTTGGATCGTAAGGAAATAAACAATGGTGTCTCCCAGATAAGCCTTTCCAAATCTTGTAGGTAATCATGGGTGCAATTTTCTTTAAGACTGAGATGAGAATATCGTGAGCAGTATGTAACTATGGTTTAGTCACAAATCCTGGAAACTTTAATTCAGGTGCATTGTGGGCATATAAAATTTGAGTTCAAATGCTTTTAAGAAGTCATGCCATTTTGTCGTTTGACACTAATTTTCAACCCAGCATGTCTTAGCAATGACTGAAATTAGTTCCAAGTGAGTTACGGCTAAGCTATTTTCTACCATCTACAAGAAATTTTTTATGCCAACTGAGTCAAGAGAGGTTTTTGAAATTTTCTTCAGCATGTATTATGGTATGGGGATCATCAGTGTAATTGAATATCCTGATTGTACATACAATTAAGATGTCACTGAGTTGCTTTTTTTGCTAATATTATTCAACCCCAATTATATTCATATTGGTCAGAAAAAACATTACTTGCAATTCTGTGCTTTCTTTCCAAGCCATCAACAGGTGTTATTTCTGTGGGGGTTGATACTATAGATTCTGACCCATTAGAAATTGGGCTAAAACCTTTCCCTCATGAAAAAAGTTACCATTAAATGTCTCATCTATCTGCCAAGTTAGAAAAAGTGATGTGTATCACAACTCAACCTTTGTGCCCTTAGCATATAGTGAAGACTTGGGCCTTCCTGAGGGTTGGAAGCAGAGTATTTAGGCAACCTGAATATGCACAGAGATCATTTGACCATAAGGAAACAGAAATTTCTAGGCCTTAAATAAAACTGAAACTTAAACACATGAAGGGTAGCTTTTATAGACTTATTTAAGCATTTTAAATCTTCAAGTCATTTCCCTTAGTCCTCAAAACAAGAAAAATTTATGGCAGATAAATATTCATTTTGACCTACATATTACATAAAGGTTACAAATGATGTTAGTTTAGTTAGCATTCATGTAATAGTATCTACATGATGATGGAAAATTTAGGATGTAATCAAATTGAAGATACTGAATCCAACCTGTAGAGATCCAAACAATAGTTAATTATATGGTATTGCATTGCTGTAGAAAAAATTCAAGGGCTACTTCATAGATAGATTTGCTGTGCTTTAAGGATTGAACATAACAAAAAATCATAGAAAATGAATTTAAATTCCTAAAAATAACTTTTTCTTGAGTAATATTTTTCCCATCAAAAAGTCTAGAGTCTCATAATTTTGTGAAAAGTTCAACATTTATATATGAAGATAGTTTTTCTTTAACATTTAAAATCCTCCATCGTGATAATTTACATGCTTTAAAACTATACCGATAAAGTAGTTGAAATAAATAAGTAATAAAAAGCACATCAAAGTAGTTATGATGAGACAGCCAGATGGCAGAGAATTGCAGTACTTGTTGTAATTTTATCAAAATTACTATTGTCATGGCATGTTAGTTTTCATAAGAATTTGTACAGTCACTGATCTCATACAGACAAATTAATTTCAGGTTCTCTCATGTGTAGTCACATAACAGCTATACTTGAGCACGCACAAAAGAAAATTAAATAATCATAGTCACATAAACTTGAAAAGCAGCACAATATCTTAAGTTTACTATTCCATAACGTCTTGGGATCAGTGATTATATCTGTTATGTTAGACTCAAATTGATCTACAGTGGAACAGCCATTATGTAGTTTCTGCTATGTTTAGTCTTTATTATACAAAGGTACTGTGTCATGTATTCTATTAGTGAAGAATTGTTATTAAGGCAGTAATATTGTAAGTCCTACATTTATGAACTTTCTTCAAGTTTCCTTCTTTTATCTCCTTTTGTCTAAAGGGATAACAGAGCTTTTTATGCTTTCTTTTAAAGATAAATACAGATATGAATACTCAATGATTAATGAGTTTAAGTGATATTTGAATTAAAAATGATTATTACAGGGTTTCAAATATTCTCTTTCCTTTTTTTTTGTCAAGAATTATGAAAAGAAAATGTGGCACTTTGTGCATTTTACATAACTCTGCTGTTTGTATTCAGCCAACAAGCTTCTATTCTAAAGACTTCTTCCTGAAGTCATTAATTTTTATTCTCTCATTCCACAGCCCAAGTTCTTTCAACCACACTATTTTCCACCATGTATCCTATTGGCTGCACCCTTAATACACACTAGGCCTCAGTTTCCTCATCTGTGACGTGAATGTTTTGTGCTGTGTTTATTGCATAATCATGGGAGGTTGTGATGAGAACTTAATGCTCATTAAAGTGAGTTTTAGTTTCTATGACCTTCAAATTAAAAAGATAAACATTTTCGCTACCTATTGCAATGATCTCAAACAACTTATTTAAGCAAGTGTAAAATATATATTACCTGGCAAATTATAGTAGTCATAAAGATCTTAGAAAAAGTCACATTAAATATATTAATTCTTTATTCTTTCTTCTACCAAAAAAGTTCAATATTCAATTTCTATACTTTTGCCCCTGAAAAGAAAGAGCTGCTTAGTTCATTGAATTTTACTTATCTGTGCCTGAGGGCTTTGTGGTATTAAATGTATATATAGCTTTTATTTCATAATAGTGTTTTTATTTTAATAGTGATGAATGTTTCAAGAATTTCAAATATGTAGAATTTAATTCTTGAAATATATAAACTATAGGTATGGTTTTCATATAGAAAAAAGTTATGTATTTTAGAATGCTTAAGGCTTTTGAATTTGAGTTAGCACTTGTTCTACTCTCTTTTTCTCAGTAGATGAAATGGAAGCTTTAACATCTCTTAAACAGGAGTGCCCATGGAAGCAAAGCGTTTTATATGTTCTATGATAGTCTTAAATGCTGCCTTTCTCTTTAAGATACTGATTATGTTAATTCTCAAATGCTTTAGTTGAAATTACTGTAGATAATCTAGTTCATACGCAGAATTATGAAGCCTTAAGTATGGTAAAATGCCTCTGAGTTATATTACTAAGTTATAGCTCAAAAATTAAGGGACATAATAGGAATTTATAAAAAAGGTTAATGGAAATAGAGAAAGATATTCATTGCAGCATTATTAAAGATAATAAAGAAACAACGTGTCTGGCCATGGGAGCATTGCTAAGTAAATTACATTTCATCTATGCAACAAAATATTATGA
Organism: Propithecus coquereli; assembly: GCF_000956105.1. Lineage (NCBI taxonomy): Eukaryota > Metazoa > Chordata > Mammalia > Primates > Indriidae > Propithecus > Propithecus coquereli. The sequence continues at coordinate 6,038,827 of NW_012148619.1, forward strand.
ACCATTACATATTTTTCCAAATAGTTTTTAATGACATAAAAACTTGCTTATGCTATAATTTTAATTGATAATAATAGAATACAAAATATATATGTCATCAAAATATATTTTTAAAAGTCTAGAAATTATCATTTTGAGAAGACAGAAGGAAAACCTGCCATGCTGTTAAAGCAAAAAAACTTGCCATGTCTGTGGATGCTGGGACTATGGATATTCTTGACTGCTTCTTTACATTTTTTTCTATATTTTCTAGTATTTTATAATAAACATGTAAGTTTTTTCACTAATACAGGGAAATAGAATAAGTGAAAAAAAGAACAACACATATAAGAATTTAAAATATCATACATAATTTGAACCCAATATAATTATTTTTATTTTCAAATACCAGGTAGTACTTTCTATATTACAATATTTATTTTTACAGGTCTTTATTCCTTATGATTGTAAGTGTGAGTTCAGGGACTATACCCTTTGTTTCTAACATTGCAGCTGTAGATAATAGTTACTTAATACATTTTTACTGAATGGATAAATGATATTCCACGATAAGGACATCTGCACCCGAATGTTTATGGCAGCACAATTCACTATTGCAAGAATGTGGAAACAACCCAAGTGCCCGTCAATCCATGAGTGGATTATCAAAATTTGGTATATGTTCACAATGGAATATTACTCAATCATAAGAAATGACAGTGATCTAGTACCTCTTACGCTTTCCTGGATTAAACTTAAGCCCATTATCCAAAGTGGAGCACCACAAGAGCAGCAGAACGGGACCCATTTGTACTCACCATCAAACTGGTATTAAATAATCAACACATAAATGCACATATCAGAACAACATCTATTGGATGCTGGGAAAGGGGGAGGGTGGTGGGTGGAGGGGGGAAGAGGGAGGAGGGGAGGGGTATTTGTATACACAAGGAGGGCAATGCGCACTACCCGAAGGATGAACATAATTTGAAACACGGACTTCGGTGGGGGGGGAACCAAGGGCAACACACGTAACCTAAACATATGTACACCCATAATTTGCTGAAATAAAAAAAAAAATGATATTCCATAAGAATATATCTTATTACCTAGTTACATCAGTTGTAACTAGGTAATAAGATATATTCTTATGGAATATATCTTATTACCTAGTTACAACTGATGTGACTACTACTTCTGTTCTGCCTTTTCTACTTACCATTGTGCATAATGCTGTTACATGACTTTACATAAACTTCATAATGATAATTTTAATGTTATAATCTTCAATGGGATTAAAAAAACATTCATTCATTATCCTAGAAATGGATATTTAGGTCGTTTCCTATTCTTATCTTTATGGACAAAATTTCAGTGAATGTTTTCACCCATGTACCTTTATGCTTCTTTTAAACTATGTCTTAGAATAAACTCCTAGGACTTCACTCACTTTTCGAAAGGTATGATCATCTTTATAATACTTGTTATATATTGTCCTATTGTTTTAGATAGGATTGTACCTACTGGTAATACAACCAGCAATAAGTGAACATATTGATTTTCTTCCCAAATTCATCTGAATTGAGTGTCTTAAGTTTAGATCTTTTCATTAGAGTTGGTGGATATTAAAATAAAAAGTTGCCTTAATTTGCATTTTTTTGATTATAACTTTCCATATATCTGTTTTCTAATTGAATTTTTATATGAATTGTCTGTTTATTGCCTGTGCCCATTTGGAGTTTTTGAAATTTTTCAAAATACATTTGAATACTCTGATTACACATTAAAGTGATAAACCTCTTTGCATGTTATATATGTTACAAATATTTTTTCCAATGTGTTTGTCCTTAAATTTTGCCATTTTCCAATATGCGATAGTTTTAAAATTTATATATTTTAATCCACTGATCTTTTCACATGTAATTGTTTTGCTTCTGTAAATGAGCAGCATGTGTCAATACAACATAATGGCATACATTGTCAACCTTGTACAAATATGAGTCATTTGTATGTAATTCATTATTATAAATTATGTAGTTATATGTTCCTAGATTAGATATCTCTTTGGATTTTCTCTTTCTGTGTATCCTCTTTTTCCCTCCCTTTCCTTCCCTTCTGCTCTTACTTTCCTTGCACTTACTAAGTGTCTTCCTCATTGTTCCTTGTTCTACCACGAACCTTTGATTGCCCAGATGGAATTGAGACAGCAGCCAATTACCATATTGTACTGCTGTTCATATCCTACTGTGATCTGTTGGTTTAAATGTCTGAAAAGCCTCAAGCCTTTGTTTTAATGAGAAATCAATTCATATATTATACATTTATGCATACATGTGGATATATGCATGTGTTTTATTTTGAGGGAAAACACACAATTTTAATGTGTTGTTAGCTAATGATAATTCCTTTGTCCATAATTATAAACTAAGGCAGGGGCTTGCCACGCTTTTGGACAGCTGGACATGAAGCTGAAGACTAGATTGCCTCCCTGTCATGCAATTATCTCCATTCTTGGGACCAAGTCTACTGTTTATTGATCTTGATCCTTCCTTAAAATGGAGCCTTTGCTGTGTTGTACTGATGAGCTAATGCTATTTTGGATTCTCACACCCTGAGTGACTCTAGGAACCTCCTCTTAGCTCATTGAAAGGTTGCCATGATGGATGAGTGCTTGTTAAAACCTACAAAAGTCAGTGTCTACTTTTTAGGACATCATTCATCTAATACCTCATCTAGTCATTTTTGAGCTCCCATCATGGGTCTAGCACCAGTCCAAACAAAGTTAGGAGAAAACATATTTCCTGCCCTTGAGGTTCTTATAATCTAGTTGGAGAGACAAAATGTGTATGTGTGTGTACTGAAAAAATTTATATTGATAAAGAATATATATTGACATATATATATTTAAAAAGAATAAAAAGAACATTAGATGAATTAGTTATTAAATAAACAAGAAAGACTGTAAAGGTACAGATCTATGTGCTATAGAATTTAACATTAGGGGAAACAGTCTAGAAACAATGTAGTATCAACTAGAGAAGGTGTTCTGTGTTGAATTGTGTCCCCAAAAAGATATGTTGAAGTCCTAACCCCCAGTGTCATGAATGCAAACTTATTTGGAAATAGAGTCTTTGCAGGTGTAATCAATTTAAGATGAGGTTATAATACAATATGACTGATGTCCTTTTAAGAAGGGGAAAAGAGAGTTACAGAACACGAAGGGAGTGTGCTATAATATTATGTTATGGAGATAACACATAATAGAGATTTAAGTGCTACAGCTGCAAGTCAAGAAACACCAAGAATTGTTGGCAAACCACTAGAAGCTAGGAAGAGGCAAGAAAGAATCTCTCCTACAAGTTTCAGAAGAACCATGATCTTGCTGACAGCTTGATTTCAGCTTTCTAGCCTCTAGAACTGTGAGGTATTAAATTTCTGTTGTTTTAAGCTACCTGGAAGATATGAGGCTGTGCTCTCTGAATGACATGTGGGATTAGGGTTGACAAAGAAAGGGAGCTCCATGTGGAGGAACTTCATTAGTGAGGGAAGGAGTGAATATGTAGTGACTGCAACAAAATCGGAGTGATTATCTCTGAGACTAATGCAAAATAAATTGAGGTGGATAAAATAGATCCTACTGATGGAAGGCTTTTAATAACATAGAGTAGAATTGATCCATTTTATTCCCTCACTCATACAATCAATGTTTACTAATTATTTATTATACACCTAATTAGTAACAGGGAGCCATTTGGCTCCCAAGCAGAATTATTTAAGAGGAAGGTACTTTCTATGCCTTTATTTTTCTTATCCTCACCACAAAATTTTTTAAATTAATTATTTTAAATAAGTAATATATTCACGTGGTTCAAAAATCAGTCTCAAGCAGGTATATAATAACAAGTTTCCCTCCTACCACTGCTCCCTACCTTCCCTATCAGACCGCTCCCACATCCACCAAGAAATCACTATTATTAGTTACCTGTAGATCTTTCTAGGGTTTTTTTATGTATGCATAGGGAAATATGAATACTACCCCATTCGTTCCCTTTACACAAATGGTAATAATCCATATACTATTGGTAGCTTGCTTTTTTCACTTAACAACACGTTTGAAATTTTTCTGTATCAGTACACAAAATTGCCCCTCAGTTTCTATTTTTTGATGTGTATTATTCCATTATGTGGAATAATTATGTAATTTATTTAAGTTGCTTTCTATTGGTGGACATTGATGTTGTTTCCAGTTCTTTGCTTTTAAAATCAATCCTGCAACAATTATTAACCTTGTACTTTGTTCATTGCACACATACGAATATATTAGGATACATTTTTAAAAGTATATGAAATAAGGAAAAGGGTATGTATGCATGAAATTTTTATAGATACTGCCAAATTGTTTTCCAAAGAGACTGTACAATTTACATGTTCTCTGGCAACATTTGAAAGTGCCTATTTCATGCATAGCTTTGATAATACAAGATATATCAAACTTTGAACCTTTGCCAATTGGCAAGGTAAGGAACTGATCTGTCCTTGTAATTTTAATTTGCAATTCTGTTATTTTCAGTGAACTTGAACATTTTTCATGTTTAAATTGTATTTCCCTTTCTGTGAACTCAATATCTTTGCCCATTTTTCTGTTGGGATTTAGTATTTTTTTTTTTTAACTAATTTGTAAGAGTGTTTTATATATTGGGAAATCAGCTGTGTGTGATTTGAGTTACAAATATTTCCTGAATTGTAGTTTTTCTTTTGACTTTACTTGTGGTGGATTTTTCCATGCAAAAATGTACTTGCATGTTGTGTAAGAGTTAGAAAGGCTTTCCCTACTTCAAAATTATAAAATACTTCCATAGATATTTTCAAGATGTACATTTAAAGTGCTGAAAATGGGGAAAGAGAAGGGGCCAAAGATTACCTCTAAATTTTTTAGTTTGGGAGTCTAGATTGGGAATAGAGTTGATCTAATTACTAGAGACAAGCATCCTATTTTTCAATGTATTTCTTAGGGTCATTATAGGTACTGGTCTTGTTTTTCTGGAATTTTCTAGAGCAGCAGAGGTAAGGAAGCTATATTTATAAGAACAAGAAATCAGCACTGGGAAATATCACTGACAGTTTTCTAAAGAGTCTGTGACATTGTCTCGTTTTGGGGATTGGGAGAATGAGAACTCTTGTCAGAGGACGATTTATTTATTGATGGTACAGATATTTCTCATATTTTGATCTTTCGTGTATTCAACTGACAATACTTACTGAACACCAGTTGTTTACAAGATGTTATCAGTGTTGTGGCTCCAGCAACAAACAAGGTCCATGTCCTCACTTAACATGCTCACAGAATGTGATATGTTCTACGAAGGGGTTATGGAACCAAGAGATGGAACCAAGGGAGATGGAACCAAGAGTAACTAGAGGTGAGGGCTGCTTGGACAGCACAGTCAGGGAAGGTTTCTCTGAGAAGGTGAGATTTGAGCTGAGGAATTGTTGGTGATACAAAAACAGACTAGGGGGTGGGAGCCAGAGGTGGAGGGTGGGAGTGAAAGTGTGTTCTGGGTGGAGAGATTAACAAAGAGCCTGAGGCAAGAAAGGCCTGATTTGTTCTAAATAGAAAAGCAGGTTTGGCAGGAGCAGAAAGAGCTAGAGGGAAAGCAGTAGAGCTGAAGATGGAGATCTGAGCTTTGTGGCAGAGTTTGGATTTGATTTTTAGAGCAGAGAAGACAGTGAAGTATTTAAATGGGGTGTGACATGATCTAATTTTAATTTTTAAAAGATCACACCAGGTATGCTATTATACCTTGTGAAAAATGATGTGAAAAAGGATTTGACTGAAAAAAAATCTGAAAGCAATTCTTGTAGATGTTTTGTTTTTTGCCCCCATTTTTGGCAACTTTAAACATTATTCCCCCTTTATCCCGACTCTTCCTACGCACATTAACCACGGTAGTCTTTATTACATCATCCTATTTACTTTTCTTAGTATTTATCTTACTCTATAAACATATTATATATTTTATACTCTTAGTTCTTTAAATTTCTCACCTTAAAGGACTTTTTTTATATTTAATTCCATTATGTAACATGTAATTGTTTTAAATTTCAGAATATTATGGAGGTACAAATGTTTTAGTTATATAAATTGCTTTTGTACAGTTTGAGTCAAAGTTATAAGTGTGCTCCACAAATTTTAGCCATGTATTTTCTCTGCCCCATTTCAACTATGATCTTCAAGTCTTTCCATCTCTGAGAATGCACTGAGTAATAATAATGATAATAGTACCTACCATTTATTGAGAGCCTTCTATATATCTAAGCTATTATACCTATCAAGCCTTTTCTATAAAAACTGCACAAAACTCAATGAGGCTGTGTTATTGTAACTCTTATTTTATAGATGAGGAAACAGATTGAGGGATGTTATATAAATCTGTAAGGTCACAAAACAGCTGGCCAAGTCAAAACTCGAACCCAGGTCTATCAGATATAGAAAACCCACGATTTTGCCCTCTAGGGATCTCCCTTCTCAGCCATCTCATATTCCACCTCTTGTATTTCTTCCTTCCCTGATCCCACCTTGCAGTGAACCCTCATTGTAACCTTTGGTTCCCCAATCTCATCCTTATCCATTTCAGCATGGCCTTCCTTGGTTCCCTTACCTGTAAAAACCACACCAGTCAGACAGCTATTACAAAACTCCTTTGCCAACATTTGGAATTCTCTAGCCCCTTCATTTTTCTCTCCCCTCTGTCTAATTTCTAAGTCCTGAATTGTAAGGATGTGGGAAAAAGACACAAAATTGTGCTAAATATCTCCCATCACGAGTTTATGCTGTCTAATCTCATCAGAGCATGCCTCAGGAAAATGTTCTTCACTTCTCACAGTCTTCTTAACAAATTTCAGGAAATTTTGCAAGCCTTTTTCTCAGTTCTCAATTCTCCAGTTCCAGACCTTTCTGTTGTATTGTTACTACTATAGTTACTACCCCTCTGTGAACCTCAGTCTCCTCATCTATAACACAGAGATGGAGATAAAGAACTCATAGGGTTTTTGCAAACATAAATCGAGGTTATCTGGCATTTAGGAGCTTAATGTTCTCTGGATCTGACTTAAATTCTGATGATCTTGTCTTATATTTTCTCTTTCACAGAAACTGACACCTTCTCTTCCATATCAAATTTAAAAACATGAAAATATGTTTTCTAGCTTGTTTAAAAATATTCCAAAATGTTAATCACCATGTGTTGTGAGTCTGTTTAAAAAAAACTTTTTTCCCAAATGCCCTTTGATTAATTTGTATGATTAAACGATAGATACCAGAGCTATTGAACATTTGCTAGCTAAATATTAACAAAAATTTTCACATAGTTGGTAGTGAGCTTGAAAATGAGAATCATGGTTTCGTATGTTCAGCCAATTACGCATTTCTTCATTTGGATGTACGTATTTTGGTAAGGTTTTGGTTTAGGTATGACAGTTGTTAAACCAAGCTACAAAATATCTGCGGTTTTCAAACTATTTTGCAGCGGCCTGAGGAAACAAAACTACAAACAAACAAACAAAAACCAAAATATTTGCAGTTAAAAGAGACCTTAGAATCTCTGTATCACAAAATATCAAACCAAGATTGTCACAAATAATGAAGCATATCCTATCTTGTGCTTACACAAAAATATTTTAATGATAACAACTTAGAACAGAAAGGTTTTTTTTTTACCATTAAGAAATAAAATAACTATAATTGACAAACAACATGGGGGTTAGGGGTGCCAATCCCCCTGCACAGTCAAAAATCTGTGTGTAACTTGTCACTTCCTCAAAACTTAACTATTAGTAGCGTACTTTTGACCAGAAACCTCACTGATAATACAGACAGTCAATTAACACATATTTTGAATGTTATATGTATTATATACTGTATTCTTACAATAAAATAAGTCAGAGAAAAGAAAATGTTATTAAGAAAATCATAAGGAAGAGAAAATGTATTTACTACTCATTGAGTGGAACTGGATCATTATAATGGTCTTGATCCTCATCATCTTCACGTTGAGTAGGCTGAGGAGGAGGAGAAAGACGAGGAGCTGGTCTTGCTGTCTCAAGGGTGGCAGAGGGAGAAGAAAATCTCTATATAAATGAACCTTCACAATTCAAACCGGTATTATTTAAGGGTCATCCATACTTTTAAATATTGTTTTATTCTTTAGATAATCTTTTTTTGCTTCTACTTTCTTCTATTTAATCTATCTATATTGTACATGCTGTATAGTATCTGTATAAATTAATGAATAAATTCATATTCACATTTTGGGTACATGCCAATTTTTTAAAATTATAGGACTATGCAATCAAACAATTTCTGGACTACAGTACAAAGTCCAAGTTCCATGGCCTGGCATTTCAGGTTCATCTCCCGTTATTTCTCCTGTACTTAGTCAGATAGAACAACTTACAGAAAATTAATATGCCAGTGGTTCCCAAACTTGTGTACATACTACAATCACCTGAGGGTCTTTTAAACTTCACAAAGTCCAGGCCATACCCCAGACAATTAAATCCCATTCTCTGGGGGCGGGACACATTTTTGAAGCTCTCAAGGTGGTTTCATTTACAAGCAAATTTGGCACCACTGACATATGCTTTGGTGTTTCAAGCCAGGGGGACTTTGCAAGTAATATCTCACCCATGCCTGTCCACCGGGTGAATTTCTCTACCCTTCATTACAGACCAATTCAAATGCCCTTATCTTTGAACCTTCTTTGATACCACCCACCCTAACCCAAGTTTTATAATCAATTAATCCATTTTCAGGTTTTACATAACACTTTATATATGATTTGCCTTCTGTGCTCTAGTTATTTATTTGCACTTCTGATTCCTCCACATGTATGGTTTTATATATGTCACGGCATTAAACTTCAGTGACATTATATAACAAAAAACATGGTGAACAGAGTAATTTAGCTCAGACATTTAATGGTGGCCTTAAGATTTGTGAATTAATGGAATCATGTTATCTGAGGGAAATCTAACATTTTTTTTCTTATTCACATGACTCTCTTTTTCACCATTCTTTGGAGGAATTTAAAGGAACCACCAGTTATTGAGCACTTTCTATGAATCCCCTCACACCTCATTTAATCATTATCACCACCTTTAAAGGAGGTATTATTATTCCCATTTTATGACTGGAGAAACTGAGGCTCATAGAAACAAGTTGATCAACACCAGTTCTCTCAGCTAAAAGGTGACATGGATGGGATTGAAACCCAACACCCCCTTTCTACTGTGCTTTAATTTGTTTTTCCTTTGAAAACCTCAATATCTAGATACAGTTTGCCACAGTAAAAGATGTTTAAGAACATAGAGTGTTTTTTAAATGATATCATTTTGACTTTTGCTTGCACTGTGGACATTTAACAACTTAGATGATCTTGATCAGTTAGCGTTCTTAGGATCATGTGGGCTTGCTTAATTTCTACCACTAAAATATCCACCAGGGCCCTTTTTACAGTGGCTGACATCCAGTTGGCTTCACCCACCTGGAAATCCACTTGTGCCTAACTTTGATTGCAACATTGATTAAAACTTATGGATAACCATTTCCCCTGAAAGCCAGCATCACAAAGCATATTATTAAGGATGTCTGCATCCTTCTATCCAAACTGCTTCATTCATTTCCCTGAAGTAATAATACTTTTCCCTAAAGGTTCTGCAGTTATCTCTTAAGTAAAGTTAAAGCTTGTATTAGTCTTTTAAATTTTAGGAGGTAATGATGGAAAGACAAAAACCCATAAATGTGAGAAGAGAAATATGGCTTTTCTATATTATCAGATGGGCTTATTGCTATTAGGAGAACACAGAGGGAGAGCAGATCAACAAGAGAAAAGGAAAATTAAGCAAGTAATGACATAAGCGGCTGGTGAAAGGGAAACAGAAGAGCAGCTGATGAGCAGGAGAAAAGGAAAAATGAAGCATTTCAGTGAAAACCCATTATTACTGGGAAACAATTTTTAATATGGCTAAAGGCCTGTTTAACAATAAGAAGAGAACTTAACATTAACAACAAAAAGGAAATTCTGTAATCCTAAAAATAGCTAATACACAATGAAAAAAGAGGATGTAGGATGCTTCTTAAACTTTGGGATAATGAATGGAATTTAAATCACAATTTGAGTATCTAAAGCATAGTTTTCATTGGGAATATTGGGATATTGGTGGGTAGAGATGAATAAATATTTCTTAAAAGTAGTGCTTGTATAAAACTAAATACCACTGATTCCACTCCTATGGTTGTGCATCCCTCTGATAGAGTGATGGTCATGAAGGATTACAATGGGCGTAGTGATTCTTAAATTCCATGGAATAAAGATGGTTGGCATCATATCAAATGGACAAATTTACAGCAGGCTTTTAAACTGGTTTTGAATAGAGTGGAATGTTATTGCTAAGTAAAAATTACCCCAAACTTAGTGACTTAAAATAAGAAACATTTATGATCTAACATAGTTTCTGAGGATCAGGAATACAGGAGTAGCATAGCCAAGTGGTTGTGTTGTAAGGTCTTTCATGAGATTGTAGCCAAGCTGTCAGGATTTCAGTCATCTGAAGGCTTGCGTAGGCTGGAGGATTTGCTTTCATGTTTACTATGTCACTGTGATTGTTGGCAGGAGACCTCATTTTCTGGCTAACTGAGGCCTCTCTACAGGGCTTCTTATGATATTTCAGCTGGCTTCCCCCTAGGGTGAGTGATGAGAAAGGAGAGAGAGAGAGAGAGAGAAAGAGAGAGAGAAAGCATTCAAGATAGAGGCCACAGTGTCTTTTATTATCTAATATTAGAAATGAAATACCATCACCCCTGTCATATTCTATTGACCACACAGAGCAGCCTTGGTACAATGAGGGATATGTATTAGTCAGCTCCAGCTGCCATAACAAAATATCACAAACTGGGCAACTTAAACAACAGAAATTTACTTTTCACAGTTCTGGAGACTAGAAGTCCAAGAGCACCTTGCTCTTGGTTTGGGTTCTGGTGAGGGTTACTCCTTCCGGTTTGTGGACTGCTGCCTTCTCATTGTAGTCCTCACATGGCTTTTCCACTGTTCACATGCAGAGAGGAGAGAGAGAGGGAGAGGGAGGGGAAGGGGTAAAAGGAGGGAAGGGAAGTAGAAGAGGGAAATCTCTGCTGTCTCTTCCTCTTCTTAAAAGGACACCTTATTATATCCCACCTCATGACCTCGTTTAAATCTAATTTCCTCCTTAAAGTGCATATCTCCAAATACAGTCATATTGGAGTTGAGGGCTTGGATATATGAATTTTGAGCTGACACAATTCAATCTGTAATAGGAGGGAACTATCCAAGGCTGTAAATACCAGAAGGAAGGGATCTTTTGGGGCTATCTTAGAGGTTGCTTACCACAAGTATAGTGGGTGCTGGTGTCTCCTGGATTATTTTCTGCCCTGATGATTCTTGTGTCATTCAAACCAGACTCAGCTTTGGAGTTAACTTTGTTGTTGGTTAGATGACTCTTTTTTCAGGCCACGTGTAGACAAAAATGAAAGCATCATTAATATTGTTCTATTAAAATGTGAAAATGATACGGATATTGCATAATTACATGTATAAATATTGTGTTGCGTGTGTATGTGTGCATGTGTGTATGGCCTTCCTAAATAAATATCCAATTATATGTACATAACCAGTGAAGAGATTGTTGTACAGTTTTAAAACCATACTGGCCTCCCACTGGTTTTCAATGATATTCTCTTTCTTTCCTGTGAATATAGTATACTATATATGTGGAAGAACAACTAAAGATGGCTAAGACTTTTATTTTTATGAGACTCCATGCTAGCAAATTAAACTGAGACACTCTCCTACTGGACTTGAAGAGGCAAACTGTTGTAATGTAAATCGCCTATGGAGAAGCCACGTGGCAGGGAACTGCAGGTGTCATCTCGAATCCAAAGGCCTCAGTCATGCAGCTGCAAGGAAGTGGATTCTGCCAACAACCTGAGGGAGCTTGGGAATAGATTCTTCCCCAGTTGAACCTTCAGATGAAAATGCATCCCAGTCAACATCTTGATGCAGCCTTGTGAGACAAAAAGCAGAATATCCAGCCAAGCTATGCCTGGACTTCATACTTGTGATAGTTAATTTTATGTATTAACTTGAATGCATCATGAGATGCTCGGACATCTGGTTATATATTATTTCTGGGTATATCTGTGAGGGTGTTTCCAGATGAGATTAGCATTTGAATCAGTAGATTGAGTAGAGCAGATTGCTCTCCCCAATGAGAATAGGTATTATTCAATCTGTTGAGGGCCTGAATTTTTAGAACAAAAAGGTAGAGGAAAGGGGAATTTGTACTCTGCCCTCATGCTGGGACTCAGTGCTCCTGATTTTCAGGCCCTAGCACTAGACTTCCCGGGTCTCTATCTTATAGGCAGCAGATTATTGGAATTCTCAGCCTCCATAATCCTGTGATCTAATACCTTATTTTATATATGTATTTATATAAATACACAACACACATAGAAACTGTGAGATAATAATTGTGTGTGTTGCTTTAAGCTGCTAAATTTGTGAATATTTGTTATATAGGAATAAAAAACTAATACATCTTTGGTGTCATTGATATGTGAAACAGACTTCTAAGATTATCAATACATGTGTAAATATACAGGGAGAACAAGAGTTTGGATATGAACCATTATACCTTAAGTTGTTCTTATTTATTTTTAAAACAGAATAATAAGTCTTTTTTACAGGATAAAGGTGGACTTCTGATTTATTAGAATTATAATTTTTTTTACATAAAGTACTTTTTCCTTAAAGAACATAATGTGACCTGAAACAAACTAGTCTTGTTATATATTATTGCTATTGGGCATAAATTTTAACTTAACTACTGAAGTCTAATACTATTGCACTAGTTGCCTTTTTTATTTCTCTGTATCCTGAATAGGAAAGTAATTACTTTTGATGTTTCCACCTATGCTTTCAGCACTTATGTGTTAATAGTCCTCCTTTCATTGTGAGTATTTTTCCTGTATCACTGAAAATTTGTCATTTAAAACATTTAAATTAAGTGTGATATTTTTATTTTTATTTATTTTTTACATACATGAAAATATCCCCTTGTTCTGGCCAGTTTAAAACATGCCTAATCAGTCTTATCTATAAAGACAGGCACTATAGTTCATAATTATTTCAGTGCAATTTATTGCTTTTCACTTGTAAGCATCCCAGTCTCTTTCAAGCTAAAACCATTATCTTTGTTAAACTAGTAGTTCAGTTTAATGTCTTTTGTGTGTAGAGATAAGTGCTATGTGTTATATAAAAGAAACAGAAGGTGGAATGTCTGCTCCCAAAAAACTGTCACACATGAGAGAGAGATATAATATCCAATAAAAAGAAGCATTTAAAAAACCTACAGCAGCTCTGAAAGCCAGACTCATACTGGAGCTCCTGTCCCATTGATAGCCACCTGCTCCCACCCTCTCTTCCATCTCTAGGTGAATTCTAAAAGGCTCCCGCTACCTTCCATCTTTTAGGACTAAATCCACCCTACCTCTTTCTCTGTTTCTTTTTGTCAACCCCTAAAATGTAAGCTGCTAGGAGCATCTCTCTCAGACCTCTCACCCCTTTAATTCTCTGCATTTCCTCCTTGACTCAAGCTCCCCTTCCACTCATCCTTCCCAAGGCTTTGTGTTTTGCCAGTCTGCAACTCTCACTTCCCAATTAACATATTCCCTTCTCCCTTTCCCCTGAATGTTCCCTGTACTTCCTTTCCTCTAGTAAATCTTATCATGACCTGAGGACTTTGCTTTGTTGTTAACCTTCTGTTGTTAACCTTTGTTGTTAACCTGTTCCTCCCTTTTAGGAAGGGAGATGGAGTCAATGCCTTCGGCACTTCTGTTTTCAGCTATACCTCCAGATAATAACTCCTTCACTGTCTTATTAAAACCAAAGCTTTCTAGAGAAATATGCCATATGTCTGGGCTGGGCTGCCCTCCACTTCTACTTTGTCACAATCTACTGATATGAAGTTAGTCCCCTTTTGGCTCCTGGATCACAGTTTTCTCCTAATCACAGTTCTGTCATGATCCCAGGTGACTTGAAGGAGTATACACATGACTCATTCAGCCCCCAGCTTTTCAATTTCTTCTGTTCCTCCACAGTGACATTACCTGAACTCTTATTTGCCAGACACTTTCACATCCACATCTGAAATTGTAGATTCAAATATACCATTGTGGAGTATTTCACCACCCTTCAGCCTGTTACTACACAGGGAAATGTTTGGAATTCTCACTCATCACTCTTTAATGGTCTCATTTGAAGGCAGCCTTACTTCCAAATCTGCTTCACTTTAGAACCAAGTTCCTTATAGTTGGGTTATAGATGTCGCTATCTGAGGTCCTGCTTAATCCCTTAGTATCATTGAGATGAAACTGCCTTTTTCCTAATTTCCTAGAAACTCTTTTTCTTGTCCCATTTCTCAGTTCCTTAATAAGGTGGCTTCTGTTTTATTATTCCTATATACATAGTACATATATTTTTAAATAGGATGACTACAGCCTTTCAAAGAATTCTAAATTTCAGAATTTGTTTAAAGATTATACATTACAGCCTCATTGAGTTACCCATGAGGAAACTGAGGCCTAGAGAAGTTAAGAGACTTACCTAGTTTCTTAAAACAAGTCAATTATAAAGCAAGATCTCTATCCTGGCACCAAAGTACCCCCTCTACAGAGTTATATGTGTGTTGTGATCTTCAAGATGGATCGGAAGGTGAAGGCCTTGGCTGGAGTAAGAGTGAAGAATAGAGAGCAGAGAGGAGGAATTGTTTAATAAGAAAGTGGTCAGAACTTGGTTTCTAGAAGTGAATATTAGAGAATAACATTGATCAAGAGTAAAGGTAAGATTTTGAACCTAAGACCAGGAGAATTTTAAGAGACAGTAATGTTAGAGAGATCTTTATTGGATCATGGAGGCTTTTTTATTTGATTGTTTTTTATTTATAATTATATAATTTTAAAACTAGAATTTTATAATTTTGTTATTATTATTGTTATTTATTTGAATTTATTTATAAGCATTTATTGAATGTTTACTATGATCCAGAAAAGTGTTGTCTATTACATGGATTATCTCATTAAATTATCACTGCTACCTTATGAGGTATATATTATAATTCCCTTCAATTTAAAGATGAGGAAACTCATTAATGGAGAGGTTAAACATTTCCAATTATGCACTTCTAGTAAGTGACAGAGCAGGTAGGTAGATTAAGGTAGTCTGATTTCAGAGCCTCCACTTTGTTCAGTAGATTGTTGTAGACCATGAGCTGGTGCTTGGTGAATGAACAGTCTTGGGGGTAAAGATTCAGGAATAATCAATCCAGAGGCAAGCCATGAGAATGTATGTGTTCTGTATGGGAATCTATGGAAAGGGAAGACTGAGGGCTTAGAACTAATCTTTGGAGGCAATCCACAATTACAAAGAAAAGGAAATAACAAAGCAAAACAAAACAAAACAAAACCAGGAAGTACTGATTAGAGAATTGTAAAAGGATCCAGCCCTTGTGTGGTGTCATCAAGCTAACTGCAGAGAGAGTTTCGAGATGAATTGAATGATACTCTGTATTCACAATTATAGAAACGTCAAGCAGAAGAGGGGAAAGTTATTGGCTAGATTGATGATGAAGATATTGGTGATGCCTGAGAGTGTGGGTGGAAAAAGGGTTGTAGACATAGGGTTGAAATGGAAACACTGAAAAGTTTGGCAATAAAATGTGGCATGCAAACATAATGAGTAGACAATAGGCACAAAGATGTTTTTTTAGTAAGAAGAGCTATGTGCATGTTGAAAGGCAGAGAGGAAAAGGTTGAAGATGTTAGCAGAGGAAGAGATAAATGTGGAAGGAAGGCTCCATGGCTCAAGGTCAAAAATTTAAAGAGAATGGAGGGAAAGATTAAAGAGTCTGAGAAGCTAGAAATATTCAGAGGTGGAGAAAGTACTTTTGTAGGTGTTTGTATAAAGTAGCTTTGATCTCAGTGAGCTGTAAGTTGTGGTCATTGGCTGATGGTGAAGCCTGAAGGGACTATCTATAGAAGAGGATAAAATGGTATGGAATCTCATTTCCTCTATCACTTTTGAGACATATAGTTTGCTCCCTTGCTATAAATTCTTTGAGAGTAGGTTAGTCTTATTCTTATATCCTTTATTGCATAGCAAATTGTACTGCATATATAGTAGTATAGTTTTGTTAAAGTAGGCCTAATTGAAATGGATCAAGATGACTGAGAGTTTTGCTTAGAGCAGCATGATCCTCATTGAAGTTGGGCTGTGTGAATATGTGGCATGACAGGTGGGTAGAGGTCTGCGTTTCATTGCAGCTGTCCCTGGGCCCCAGCAAAGGAACTGAGAAAGCAGAGAGTGAAAAAGAGACTAAACTCAAAAAAGATGTTATTGATGAATGAGATTATTGGTTTATTTTTATACCAGTATGTTGGTTTTAAGTCAAGTTTACTTCATAAAGTGTAGGGCATTACAGCCTTTGAATGGTCCTAATATATGGC
>NW_012148619.1:6055859-6097273 GCF_000956105.1 Propithecus coquereli
CACCTGCCTCGGCCTCCCAGAGAGCTAGGATTACAGGCGTGAGCCACCGCGCCTGGCAAAAAAATTTTTGTAGAGACAGGTCTTGCTATGTTGCCCAGGCTGGTCTTGAACTCCTGGTGTCAAATGATTCTCCCACCTCAGCCTCTCAAAGTGCTAGGATTACAAATGTGAGCTACCGTGCCTGGCCGCTATTCTAAATTATTACAGAAATTTATAGTTGTTATTTTTTTTTAGGATATAATTTTGGTGATACCTGATTCATTTGATGGAGTTTTTACTCAAGAATATGTTCCCCAACTATGATCTAATTTCTGTAAGAGGATAGAAATCTCCCTTTCAAAAATCTACTTTGTGACTTTTGATTTATAGGACTGTAGTATGACTAAAAACGAAGACAGCATGTAAGAAAATTAGAGGAAAAACTGGAAGATTACTTACAGCAATATAAATTATAGAATATTTGGAAACCAATTTCTTGCTAACTACTTCTCCTAAAGTAAACTGTTGACTTTCTCTACGTAAAGCTTATCCTGGACCTTCTGGTCAGAAATGAAGCTCCCCTCACTATCTGTTTGGTGCCACTCCATCTTCTCCTTTGGGAATGATCATTGTTGATCTTCCATCCAACATTTGGGCTCACAGGAGGTTGTCTTGGGATTCTTTCTTGACTTCTAAAACAGCAGTTAGATTAGAACTTACGTATTAGTTTAATTGTTTGATTTGTTGTCTCTGTGACGTAACATTTAAGCACCCTCTACAAACCCAATGACATACAACAGTGTTAAAAATATATTAAAATAATTTAGTTATGCTTTGATAGGAATCATTCAAATTAATGTTGACAACTAATGTGAAAAGCATTGGCATAATTATTTCTTCACTGGATAAAGTGTTATTTCCCCCAAAATTATACTATTTGAGGAGAAATTTTTATTTTTGTGTCCTTTCTGTATCTATTAATGTGTAAATCATCAGGTGGCTTCTAAAAATAACATTCTAGCATGAATTTACATTTGGGAAACTAATTTTCTAGCTAATCATTGCTTTATAAACTTTGGGAGAGTCTTATCTATTCTATTTTCCCCTATGAAATAAAGACAATTCATGACTTCAATTTTATATTTTCACACAAAATTCACCGAACATAGCATACTTACATTGCAGTATTTAGGAAACTGGAATTCATTAGAATCAAGAGGAATAGCTGCAGCATCCAAATCGATGAACTGTTGCTGATTCTTTAATATCTCCAAAGGGAAACCAAGCTTATAAAATCTTGCTAACCACCTTGCATTGAGCTGTCACCTTCAATGTACCTTTGATATACTCGCTTTCTGTTAAAGGGGAAGATGGGAAACAGAAAGTGTATCATTTCATTCACACGGACTTTGTCTGAAAGTGTGGCTGTGATATGATTTCTGTCAGAAACAATCTGCTTGATATTCCTCTGTCTTTGCTTGGGAACACAGAGTGGCTTGTCTGTTTTCTAACCCTGGGTGCTAGGATATGCTGCCTTGTCAAACAGCATTTGTCTTTACTCACAACCTGCTTGTTGAATGGAGCTCAGCCTCACCACGGTGGCAGAGAAAGCCTTAAGGCTGCTCAGCATCTGTCTCTTCATGTAATTAACTGCAGCCCTGGATAGGGAGCAAAACAGAGATTTTGCACTGTGAAAGAGTAATGTGTCTAGACAGGAGTTTCTAAGCAGGGAAAAGATTTGTTAGTGTTTCTGTTCAAATAGGAGGACACAATTTTTGCCTCAAAATGTTTTGAAGAAAAGGGACCATTTGCTTTCATGGAAAAGATAACTTTAGAAAATTCTCTTAATATACCTTAACAACTCTTTCAAAACGCCTTTACTTGACAACTGTAGCATCAAAAAATAATGGTGGTAAAGAATTATAGTTCATTGAACAAAATAAGGATCCATGAGTCAATATGAACACAAATAAATGAATAAATAAAAGATGGAAGAGAAGCTCTTTCTTACAATAGAATGCCAACTAATAGATCTTGAAGGAATGAGAGTTAGAAAATTATCATTTCACAACTGTCATGGTAGTAATTGGTTCAAGCAAGAATCATCAATGGATGCTAATACAAAATTTGGAAAGTTTGCTGAGAATCAGAAGATACACAGTCTGAGGTTATCTCTACACAAATTTATGTATATGTATATGTAATTATATGCAATTGGATCTGGGTGATGGATATATGGGGGCTTTTTGTTTCCTTTTTGTAACTTTTCTGTAAGTTTGAAACTGTATCAAAATAAATGGCAAAAAAAAAAAATAATATAGAATTTACATACTCTCTTGGTTTTCCTCCTAAGTAATTGGAGCATGGCTCAGTCCTGGACAGGCTTGGCTCTCTTTAACATGGTATTAAGAACAAATACAGTATGCTACCCAGAAGCTTGACTCACCAGCTGCCAACAAAGCTTCATTAATGTAACATGTTCCACAGTCAAAACCTGCTCTCTTGGGAAGAGTGACATCCTGAATATTTGCCTTTCATAGAGACTCACTTAGAAACTTACAGCCCATAAGGATTCTAAGCGGAATGTGAATATCTGCATGTGCAGCTCCCTGACACATTTCGTAGTACCCTTTGACTATACAGAAAAGGGCCCTGAATTTAGAAAATGAAGGCTTGCATTTTTTCCTATGTCATTCTTAATAAGCTTGCTTTCAAGAAGTAGAAGGCAAAGAATCCTCCTCTTATAAGACCTTATTGTGTAACCATAGCAGCTATTATAATATTTAGTCTCTTTTTCTCATTTTAAGAGACTAAATATTACAGTAAAGACTGCAAATAGCATTAAAGACAATTATACTAAACTCTTTCCTGGATATTTTTGGTATTCAATTAATATAGAGCATTGTGATGCATGAATGAATAGATTCATAATTTAACATAAAAGTTGGAATTAAGCAATTCAGTGTGTGGCTGAAAGAGGAATCATTGTTCCTAACCAGCTGATTAGGTGCCCCAAAATGCTTCTTCATGCAGTGATGCCCCTGGTGTTTCACTTGCAATTGATGATGGGCATGACTGCTCATCTATAGCTAGGACAGACCGTCCCTCTTATTTGGAGCCACTGCCTTTGACCAATCTTTTCTTTCTAGTTGGCGACTAATAGAATTAGGTAGACTTCACTCCCAAGATGAGAACAAGTCATGTAACAAACCTCTACCCTCTTTGCAATTTGAGCCTCTGTCCTCTTTGCAATTTGATCCAGCTTGCCAGTGCTGTGAGCCGGTCTCGGATGTGCTCCTAAGATTGCCAATAATTACTTGTTTTATTTGACATTTGTATTTTTGGTATATATTTTACTTTGAAAAAATACTTTGATTCTTGACTGGTTAATGTCAAAAAAAAAAGGACAAATACTTTGAATTTTATATTTTCTTAAAAATATAAGTTCTCCTACTTCTGTCTTTTTTTTTTTTTTTTTAAAGATGGAAGTGATGTTGTAGGAGTCATATTATCCAAACTCCTTATTCTAATGATTAGGAAACTGAGTCTAAGGGATCCCCAAGTTGCTTGGGATCATGCTTGTTGGTGAGGCAGGAATTTGAACCAAAGGCTTCAGATTCTCAGGCTAGTGTTATGTTCACATGTTGCCACTCTTACCTGTCAAGAATCTGTTCAATTTCTTGGAACAAAAATATAATAATTTTTAGGCAGACTATCTAAGGAAATTAAATTATACATAATATTTTTAAAATTTTTTATTTTGAAATAATTTTAGATTTACAGAAGAATTATAAAGATAGTATAAAGAGTTCCTATATCCCCTTCACTCAGCCTCCCCTAATGCTAACATCTTATATAACCATGATACATTTATCAAAACTAATAAATCAGCATACAGATTTCCTCAGTTTTTCCACTGATGTCCTTTTTTTCTGTTTTTGTATTTAATTCAGGAAACCATATCTCCTTAGTCTCTTCTAATCTATGGCAGTTTCTCAAAATTTCCTCGTCTTTCATCACCTTGACCTTTCTGAATAGTGGCCAGATATTTTATGGAATGTCCTTCAGTTGGAGTTTGGTTAGGAATTTCTCAAAATTAGACTGAGGTTATGGATTTAGGGGAGAAATGCCACAGAAGTGATATGCCCTTTTCATTGCATTTATATTAGGGGTGTACATTATATCAATATTACATATTTCTGCTGATGTTAACCATAATTACTTGGTTAAGATGGTGTCTGTCTGGTTTCTCCACTGTCAAATTAACTATTTTTTTTCTTCTACACTCTATTTATTGGAAGCAAATAGTTCAGCCCACATTCAAGGGGAGAGGATTAAGCTTTACCTCCTAGAAGGAAGTGTATTAAAGAAATTATGGACATAGTTAAGACACACAATAATTAATAAAGATTTAAGGAGAGATACTGTGAGGTTATGCAAATATCCAGTTTCTCCTAAAAGTTCTGCTCACAAATTTAGCATTCATCAGTGGGTCTTGCTGACAGCAGTCATTGCTGTGATGTTTTCATGGTGATTTGTTATTTTCCTCATTTTTTCTACATTGGAATTCTTTTGTAAGGAAGATCTATCCATTCTCCCCCATTTATTCAACCTATTATTTATATCCATATGGATTCATGGATATTTACTTTATTATTTGAATGATAATTTAATACCATTATTATTTATTTATTTTTGCTCAGATTGTTCCAGCTTTCCCCATTGGGAACTCTTTCAGGTTGGTCTGTGTCCTTTTGATATGCACCATATTTTTCCCCTTCTTTTTTTTTTTTTTTTTTTTTTTTTTTTTTTTTTTTTTTCCTGAAAAAAATTTTTTTTTTTTATTTCAGCATATTATGGGGGTACAGATGTTTAGGTTACGTATGTTGCCCTTGTCCCCCCTCCCCCCTAAGTCCGCGTTTCAAATATGTCCATCCTTCGGGTGGTGCGTAATTGCACTCTTCGTGTATGCAAATACCCGTCCCCTTCTTCCACCTCCCCCCTCCCCCCTGCCCAACATCCAATAGATGTTATTCTTATATGTGCATTTATGTGTTGATCAGTTAATACCAATTTGATGGTGAGTACATGTGGTGCCCTTCTTTTTTTTAACTCTTCCTTTCTTTGTGACATTACAAGATTCTCCAGCCTCATCTTGTGTGTTCCCTGCCTAAATGTAGAATCAGCCATGTTACCCAGGAACTCTCATCCCTTTATGGGAGAAGGCTATTTAGAAACCAAGGTCTAGGAACTAAATGTGCTCATTGCTATTGGGGTGTATTTCCCCTGGGTCCTTTCAGTGGAAAGACCTAGGAAATATATGTGTATATACACCAACCTTTGTAACATACATATTTATATTTATTTCTATATCTGTCTGCCTGTATATATGATAAAATAAATATGAGTTTATACTGATAGGTTTGACTCTAATCCAGCACCACAGGGTTCATTCTAACATGCCCATCTTGGTTCTTTTAAGGTTATTTGGGATTTCTTTCTTTGACAGTAAGAAACCAGGCTCCTATTATGTATTAAATACAATATATATCCTTATTTGTTCAATTTTAGTACAAATATAACAATGTCAGAATTGCTAAACCATACTGCTATGTGAAACAAATTTAACAACTAGAGTACAATATTTGTGTGCAATTATTTTTGTCTTTAGCCTTATAATATCTAGACAAAGCATGTGTTTTTCACAGTTATTAGATCAGCTCCTTTCTTTTTTACCCCCTCAGTGAGGTTATGTTATACATTTGTAGTACACTTAGATTGATTTGTCAGTCTGCGTTCCATCCTAATTCCCCCTAAATCCTTGTCGGTTTTGTTTTATTTTTTAATTTGCAGACAGTAAAAGTCACTCTTTTTAGTGCACAGTTCCATCAGTTTTGACAAATGCATATAGTCATGTAGTTACTACTCTCATACCTTAAAGAACAGTTTGATTACCCTGAAATATTTCCTTGCTTGTCTCCTTTGTAATTAACTCCTTTTCTCTACCTCTTTCCCTAACAACTACTGATCACTTTTCTGTCCCTACAGCTGTCTTTTCTTTAATGTCATGTAAAATGGAATCACAAAATACACAGCCTTTTAGGTCTGGCTTTTACTTCACATAGCCAAATGCATTTAAGATTTATTCATATCGCTGTGTGCATGAACAGCTCATTCCTTTATATTGCAAAGTAGCATTCCATTGTATGAATATACCAAAGTTTATTCATCTGTTGAAAGACATCTTGTTTGTTTCCAATTTTTGTTGATTACAAAGAATGCCACTATAAACATTTGCATGCACATTTTTGTGTGAACATAAATTTTCTGTTCACGTGAGAAAATACCTAGCAGTGTGATTGCTTGGTCATCTGGTACCTTAGTCCATTTTGTGCTGCTATAACAACACATACCTGAGACTGGATAATTTATGAAGGACAGAAATTTATTTTCTCACAGTTCTGGAGGTTGGGAAGTCCAAGATCAAGGTACCAGCAGGTTTGACGTCTAGTGAGAGGTGCTTTCTGCTTCCAAATTGGGGCCTTGATGCTGCATCTTCCAAAGGGGAAAAACGCTATGTCCTCACTTGGCAGAAGAGCAAAAGGGATGAACTCCCTCTGTCAAGCCCTTTTAAAAGGGCACCTAATCCCATTAAAAGGGCTCTGCCCTCATGATTCAGTCACCTCTAAAATGCCACACCTCCCAATACTGCTGCTTTAAGGATTAAGTTGCAACATGAATTTTAGGAGGGACGAAAACAGTCAAATCATAGCATATGGTGTATATTTATCTTTATAAATATCTGCCTGTTTTGCAAAGTGGCTGTACTATTTTGTATTCCCATCAAAAATGAATGACAATTTTGTTGCTCTGTGTCCTCGGTAGCCCTTGGTATTGGCAGGGGTTTTTGTTTCTTTGTTGTGTTTTAGCCATTCTAATAGGTTTGTAGGGGTATCTCACTGTGGTTTTAATTTGCATTTTATTAGTGTCTAATGAGGTTATACCTCTTTTTCTATGCTTTGTGGCACCTATATATCATCTTTTGATAATGAGTCTGTTCAGATCATTTGCCCTTTTTAAAATTGGGTTGTTTTTTATTACTGAATTTTAATGGTTCTTTGTGTATTCCAGGTACAAATCCTTTATCAGTTATGTGATTACAAATATTTTTTTCCAAGTCTGTCCTCTCTTTTCATTTTCTTAAGTGTTTTCACAGAGCAAAAGTTTTTAATTTTGATAGTATCTAATTTAAAAAATTTTTTTATGGATGATTGTGCCTTTGGGATGTATCTAAAAACAGCCAAACTCCTATTTATTTATTTTTTCAAATATTTTAAGGGTTTACATTTTACTATTAAGTCTATGATCCATTTCGAGTTAATTTTTATAGAAGGTACGAGGTATTTATCAAGGTTCTTTTTGGCTTTTGTTTTTTGTTTTGTTTTTCATATAGACAGCCAGTTGGCTTAGTACCATTTGTTGAAAAGTCAATCCTTTCTCCATTGAATTGCTTTTCTAGTTTTGCCAAAAATCAGTTGACTGTGTTTGTGTGGGTCTAATTTTGGGCTCTCTCTTCTGTTTCATTGATTTTTATTTCTATCCTTTCATTAATAGCATACTATGTTGATTATGTTGCTCTATAGTAAGACTTAAAATTGGGTAGTGTGAGTCCTCTAACACTCTTCTTTTTCAGAATCATTTTGGCAATTCTAGTTGGTTTTGACTTTCCATTTGAGTTTTAGAATCATCTTGTCAAAATCTACGAAACAATTTTTTGGGATTTTTATTGGAATTACATTGAATCGGTAGATCAAATTGGAAAGAATAGACATCTAACATCTTAATGATATCAAGTTTTCCAATTCATGAACATGGCATTTTTCTCCATTTATTTTGATCCTTGATTTTTTTATGAGTGTTTGTAGTTTTTAGCAGTTTTCTATTCTTCATAGATCTTTGTCTGAGTTTGGTATTGGGATAATACTGGCCTCATAAAATGAGTTGGGAAGTTTCTTCTCCTCTTCTATTTTCTGGTATAGACTATATAGCATTGGTATTATTCTTTTTTTTTGGAGACAGAGTCTTACTCTGTTGCCCGGGCTAGAGTGCCATGGCGTCAGCCTAGCTCACAGCAACCTCAAACTCCTGGGCTTAAGAAATCTCCTTCTGCCTCAGCCTCCCAAGTAGCTGGGACTACAGGCATGCGCCACCATTTGCCCGGCTAATATTTTCTATATATTTTTAGTCGTCCAGATAATTTCTTTCTATTTTTAGTAGAGATGGGGTTTTGCTCTTGTTCAGGCTGGTCTCGAACTCCTGACCTCGAGCGATCCACCTGCCTCTGCCTCCCAGAGTGCTAGGATTACAGGCGTGAGCCACTGCGCCCGGCCGGTATTATTCTTTATTAAATGTTTGGTAGAATTTGACAGTGAAGTCATTTGAGTCTGAACTTTTCTATTTTGGAAAGTTTTTAACTACAAATGTAACATCTTGAATAGATATATTAAAGCTATATATTTCTTCTTAAATGAGTTTTGTAGTTTGTGTCTTTCATGTAGTTGGTACATTTCTTCTAAGTTGTCAAATTTGTAGGCATAGAGTTGTTTGTAGTATTTACTTATTATACTTCCAATGTGTGTGGGATTATTAGTGATGTCTCCTTCATTTCTGATATTGGTTATTTGTGTCTTCTTTTTTCCTTGTCAGTCTAGCTAGAGGTTTATTCATTTTAGACAGTTTTTTCTGGCATTGATTTTCTCTATTGTTTTTTGGTTTTCAATTTCATTGACTTATGCTCTAACCTTTATTATTTCCTTCTTTCTGCTTGCTGTGGTTTAATTTGCTCTTTTTTCTCCAGTTTCTTCAGTTGGAAGCTTAGATTGCTAATTTTGGATCTTTCTTCTTTACTAATATAAAATTTAATGCTATTAATTTCCATCAAAGTACTGTTTTATCATCTGTGTCCTCCAAATCTTGATGTTGTATTTTCATTTTCATTTAGTTAGCTTATGAAAAAGCTTCATAAGCTTAAGTTAAAAATGTTTTATTTCAAAATATTTTAAAATATCTTTTGGCATTTCACCCATGGGTTATTTAGAAGTAAATTACACATTGTATTTTGAAGAAATAGGATTTAACACAAATTTTTGACATCTTCTATATTTTAGAGAAGTAATTTTTATATAATTTCTTCACATGGAATGCCGTTTTACTTTTTTAATTAAATAAAGGTTTAAATTCAGGAAAGTGAAGCCTACCTTATGACTGAAAATCAAAATTAACTTAGATCTTTCATTCATTTGCAGGGAGATTACCCTGTTAAGTGGCCCGTCTTAGTTTGTCGGTCATTATTTGTTCACCGCAAGGGATTAACCTTCAGCCCAATGGTCACCATCGGGTCTTGTTCTCCTGAAAGTAGTGTTCAGAATTGTAAGTTTAATATATGGATATATTTATATTAAAATAAAAACACAAAATTTCTTTTTAAATGACTTGATGTTCAGCATTTTATAGTTAATATATATTCAAATGGAATCTTATAGAAATAAATATGATTTTATTTATATCTTTCTTAAGATACTTTAAGAAAGTGTATTTTATATTGCACTTTATTTGAGTAACATTCTCTCTTAGAAAATTTGAGGCAGGGAGCACTTTGTTTTTATCTTTGTTTTCTCAAGAATATGCAGTAGTGTATGGCACATAGTAGGTCCCAAGTAATGTTTGTTGAATGAACAATAAATATATAAATGAAGTAGTCTTTCTCCTTGTTTTATTCTTATCCTCCATTTTCAGTAACTTTAAATTCTTTCTTCAAAAAGTGTTATAAAAAGCTGTTTTTTTTTTCTAGTATTGCTTGCTATATATAGCTGAGAGAATGCAATTTGCCACTCATCTTATTTAGAAAAAATTGACTTGTATGTTTATTGGTAAAATCTTCCCTAAATAAAACTCTTTTGATGTGGTGCCTACTAGATGCCTCCATAAATATATTTTTTCAAACTGGAGAAGACAAGAGAAGTAAGGAGAGAGACAGAAGGGATCAGGCATACAGGTTTGTACACTTGGCTTAATTGGGCTTATAGTGACCACAGAGTCTAGTAGTCTCGGTGGTATTAATACATGGCATGTACTGAAAAACATTTAGTTTAAAGCTTCCTAATTCAAGCCATCCTGATCCAGCTGCCACTAAATTTTCCTTCATGTTATTTAAGAGCCTTACTGATTTTCACCACCAATACAATTCAATTTTAGAACCAATTAGAATCTTGGCCTTTTGCTGATTGGGAGTGCCCACCTAAACCTTGAATTGGACACCTTTGTCTGTCTTTTTATTTATTATTATGGCATTTAGCTAAGGTGTACAATACGATGTTTTGATATATATATACCTAGTGTCGCAGTCCCTTGCGAGTGAGTCGCACTCACACCCAGGTACCGTGCCTCCCTCCTCCTTAAGGCAGGCTCTCATGGCACTCCCTCCTGTCTGCTCTTGAGGTCTTGGGCTCTTGTTACTGCTGAGCACCTGCTGCTTCAGGCCAACCTCCTCATGGTTACCAGGGTTGTCCCTTAGCCTTCCCTTGGCAAGCCCGTTTGTCAACTGCCTCACTCCCTGGCAGCACCTGTTTTTATGCCAGCAATATTACAGCTTTCTCACATCAGCTTTTCTTCGTAACTCTCACTTAAAAACGTGACTGTATTATACTAGGAAGCTTCCCACCCCGGAATTATTTTGGAATGGCATAATTTCAAGTCCACTGGCCTGGAAAATGTCACAAGAATGGGAAGTTCTCACCCATGTTACTTGCCCGAACATAAGTTTGCTTCACTGCACTTGCGTGATTAGCGTTAGTGAAACTGTCTATTTGTGGCATGTCTTTACTAAATAACTCTTTAAATACAATTCCACTGTGTAAATAGCTTAATACGGTTAATAAGAAGAAAATAAACCTAGAATTGTATTATAAAAACAGATGTGTTTGTTCTTAACATAATGCAAATGTCCTCAGACCTCATTAGCCAAAGGTAAAAATAAGGTCATCCAACAAATAGCCACATTTCTGGGCTAGTCGCTCCACCTGTGTCGCTATAGCACCTTCACCTTCTAGGTCATCTTCCTTATGTCTCCCTGGTTGTTAACATCTCCACAGTGTTTCACATATATTTACGGACCGTCCTCTTGTGTCTCCTGTTCGTCAGCTGCAGCTTCCTTGTTGAGGGCATATACCTCATAAACAAAGTTCTTATCTGTACTGCAGGCGCTTCCATGACACATGGCTTTGCTGCTCCTGGAAGCATTTTCTGGTGCACCCTGACACTGCAAATGCCTCAAGATGCCAAAAACTGCTGTGCCCCGTTCAGTTTACACAGTGATGACTCTAGGTTATGTTCCTTGGAGAGCATATATTCAAATGAGGTCTTATATAGGAATAAGAATAATTTTATCTGTGTCTCTCATAAGGTACCTAATGCATTTTACATTGCATACACATACCCAACTGCATGCATATGTTCCACTGGAGTCAACACTCCCACTCTGGGCTGCCCTTTGTCACTTAGATTCTGAAGCAGCACTGATTGCGCCTTGTGTTTGCACAGTGTCTCCTGACAAAACATCTCCTTTATGTCTGGGAGTTTCTTTCTTGGTAGATTTTGGGGCTTGCTCAAGTAGAGATACAGCTGCCTTCAATTTCCCATTACAAGTGTTTTGACTCAGGTATGCATGCACACATGCACAAGACCAGTCACTGCCCACCTCTCCAAATGAAAATACCAGTTTTCCTCAGATTTCTTATTCCCATCATTCTCGACAACTTTTGGTAGCCTGAGAGCTTTCTAGTTCATTATTTTATAAGAGCAAACACAAATTGGTTTTATTTTTGGCATTTCCATCGCACTCATAATAAAAGGCTGCTTAGGTAAGGGTATGAGAAATATTTTGAATGCATAATATGATTATATATATTATTTATATAGGATATTTTCTCCAAGACTGTATAAGTACCTCATTGGATGGATTTGAGCAGAAATAATTTACTATGCCTGGTAGTGCTTAGATTTAGCACAAATATGCTGGTTTCTGATGTGTAAAGCACAGAAGAGTGCACAAACCCATTTAAATGAACTTTAAATGCATGTGTTTTGATGTGATGCTGGTGCATTTTTGTGCATTAGAGAGTGTGGATAAAAAGGATAATAGCTTCTCAGGTTTGTTTTTATTTTTCAAAATCCCCAAGTACAGTCATAAGGCTCTCAGATTGAACTTGGGAGTCGAGAGAGTAGTCTGTGTTAGTTTGGACTGCCTTGCTTCTTCAAGAATATAAGTGATCTTGATTCTGGAACAGTGGTTTACTCTCATTAAACTAAATATTGAAAAATAAGTGTTGTCTCTGCATCATGTAATATAGGTTCTCCAGGGGTCGTTTCTTTGTTCTTATATTTTTTGATCTTTCAAAGCATTTGACTCATTTAACTACTTCCTACTTGTGAAACAGTTTTCTTGATTCTTTCTCTCCTACTTTACTGGACATTCCTTTTCAGTCTCTTCTAGTGCTTCCCCTTTCCGGTTCTATTTCTAACTGTTGAGTATCCCAGGGCTCTGTTCTCTGACCTCTCTCTCTCTCTTCTACCTCTTCACTTCCTGGATGATCTGATCTACTTTGATGGTTTGAAATGCTAAGGAGAAATCAGTGGCTCCTAAATCCATAGCTCCATTGCCAACTTCTGCAGACTCATAGATCCAATTTCATGTCAGACATTTTCATCTAGAGGTGTAACTGGAATCTCGAACTGAAGATATCCCAAATAGAATGCTTATTTTACTTTCCTGAACTTACTCCTATTCCAGGCATCATCTATCCCATTTTTTTAAGCTGAACAGTTGGGAATTTCTCCCTTTTCTTTCACCAGCCCCATCCCAATACCTAATGCATTCTTAGATTCAGCTGATAAATCCGTTCATTCACTTCATGCCTAGATCCTGAATGTGCCCATTTATTTTGCTTTCCACTAAACTCTAGTCCCAGCCACCATCATCTGTTCTACAGCGGTTGATTCCTAACTGCTCTTTCTGCTTCCCTTTTTGCTCTCCTGCTATCCATTATCCATCCAGCAGCCAGAGTCATTATTTTTAAATGAAAATGTGATAATGTCACTCTCCTACTTAAAATGTTCCATCATGTTTAGAATAAAATCTCAACTTCTTATCTTGGCTTGCAAAATACTTCACAGTCTGGCTCCAGCCAACCTCTGTGACCTCATCTCCTACGTCTGACTGCTGTCCTTACCCCACTCTGCTCCAGCATCCCAGCACTCTCTCTGCTCTTGGAACATCCTAAGCTTTTTCCATCTAGAGCCTTTGCACCAGCTGTTCCTCTGGCCCCAAATCCTCATCACATGAGCTTTACCTGGCTTGTTTTTTCTTGTTATTCAAATCTCAGCTTAAATGTGACCTCCTAAGAGAGGTCTTCCCTGATGACCTCACATAAACTCGTCACACAGTCAATCTCTATTACGCTGACTTACTTTAATTTTCTACATAACATTTACCATTTTCAGAGCTTCTTTGTTTGTTGGTTGGTTATAAGTTCTATAATAACAGTAAGCATGTTTGTCTTGTTCATGGCTCTATCCCAAGTGCCCAGAACAGTTCCTGGCATTGTAGACATTTAAGAACTATGACCAAATTTCATTCGTGATTTTTTTCCCTTAAAAATAGACACACAAACTAACAGTATCCCACTTTTTTGGTTTCTGTTTCTATTTTTTTTTAAGATGGTAGGAGTTATTTTCACTGTCACTTCAGAAAGAATATGATTCTTTTTGATGGTATTTTTCAGTGTAATGAGTTCTAATTATAAGCGATCTGTTTGTCTTATCACATTTGAAGTTTCCTAGATTTGTATTACTCTGAGTACTTAAGTTGATCAAAGTTTTTTTCTCTTCCTAGAAGAGAAACTACTAATTGTCTATCAAATTTCCATTCTTCCTACTTCTTTAATTAATAAGGGTGGAACTGGGTCTAGCCAAAATGCTAACTATCCCAGTCTCCACTACAGATTAGGTGGCCTCTGATATAAAAAGTAGAAGTCATTTTGTGAAATAATTCAAAAAACTATTTAAAATCTACTGACTCTTTGTTAAGCAGGTACCCTTTTACCCTTGCCTTTTTTCCTTCTTGCTGCCTGGAAAGTAGACATGGTGACTAGAGCTGCAGTAACCATTTCATGACCATGAGGCAACCATAAGGAAGGAAAAGATGTAAGGATAGTGAAAAAAAAAAAAAAAGAAGACTTAATCTGGGTTTGTAATGACTAAATAACTTTCATACTAATCTTGGACTGCCGATCTCTGAATTTCTGCATAATGGAAAAATAAACCTCTGTCATGTTTAATATTTCATTGTTTGAGTTTTCTGCTATGTGCAGCTGAGCCTAATACTAATGTCCCTCCCTATAGAAAACTATGGCATTCCTTTGAATGTTAAGAATATCAGAATATCAGTTTTAGTTAATTATTTCATAAAATGTTCTTTCTACTCATTTTTAATAAATAATTTGGCATGATATTTATTCCCATGAATGTTGATTACCATGTTCTCATCATCCTCTCTTTTGATAGAGGCAGTGTGACTTCGGGGAAGGATATGGGCTTTGGAGTCAGAGGATCATGGGTTTGAAACTTAGCCTCATCGCCTCTGGCAATTTTTTTTTCTTTTATCACATATTGTCTTTCTGATACATTCTTTCATCTGTATTTCTTGATTTATCTGGGCCTCACCTTCCTTATCTCACCTCATATAATTTTATTGCCTCATTTACTTTTAATACCTCATATACTTTTAGTGAGGGTAAAGGGAGATGATAAAAATAGTCTAGCTCTTGTTTGCTGTCACGCTTCTACACAGGTGTCTATATGTGTAAAAAAATCATTGAACTATACATTTAAGATTTGCATACTTTATTCTGTGTAAATTATATCTTGATTTTAAGAAACAGTTGTAAATAGGCACAGTTGTAAATGGAAAAAAAAAGAAACCCACATACTCCAGTGTTTTAACATCATTGTCATCATTTCCATAAGAAAAAAGAGGATCATTCTGGGGGAAAATTTATGGGTATTTTAATTTTAAAATTCGGAAACTGAGATGACTGCATTCTACTGGAAATGCTCACACATGATAGTCATGTCATGCTGAAGTTTTGTCTTCTAATTTCTGACTCTCCTTCTGGCGTTCCTTACCTTAAAATCTGTAGGATTCACAATTATTGCCAGGAACTGATGTGATTTTGTTTCCTGTGCTGAAGATTTGAAATGTGGGAAGCAGAATCCATAAGTTGTGCTTTTCATTTAAATTAGGGAGTCAGTGTCCCCTTCCTTGGGATGATTCACAAGGAAATAATTATTCAGAAATGAAAGCGGTGGTCATCTGACCTCTGCGAAAAAGATTGTGGCCAAGATTAAATGTGTGGATGTTGAGACCCTTTGAGGCTCAGCCAGAGCCCTGGATCCCCTCTCCTTTGAGGACCAGCAGTACTTCTTGCCTAATTTTATGAGTTGCCATTCCTAGAGGTTGTCTCCTTCTCCAGTTCCTTCTCTCATTGTCCCCAAATGTACTCAGCGCATGTGGACACAGTTCCCCCTGTCATTTGGGAAGTGCCAATTTACTTCTGTGAGAGACAGGCTGGTTTTCACATTACACTGGCAACTATCCTGGACTTTAAAAAAACAGCTGTGTGGTTGCCAGCTGACCTGCTTTCAACCAAACAGCTGCTGCTTAAAGTTATGGTTAGAGTTTACAAAGCCTTGGGGATCGAGAGTCACGTTACACCTACCTTTGAGAATAGGAAATGTCCAGGTTATGAACCATATGAATTGCTTCAAGTTCTGATTGAATCAGAGCAGATGACGTTCCGTGCTGGCTGGTCTAAACTGATTCAGCCTAAGATCAGACTAGACAGATCTAGTGTGTGTGTGTCAGGAGTTGCATACATCTGGTGATTCTCCTATTTTTCATCAGTAGCTCACCACGCTAAAATTAGTCAATTTTTGTGAGAGAAAAACCTGTCTTTCCCAGGTTATTTTTGAAGAGAGGCAGTGAGAATACAGACAGGAAATGTTTTTGTGGACTACAGTATTGAATGGCGTATTTGTTGATGAGGGAGAGAGGAGGCCCAGTGACATAGTTCTGCACACACACATGCCCAAATGCACACACATGCACACACACACACACACACACAACCTTCTCACATGGAGTGACTCTAACTATGGATTTAGATATCTTTATTTCTGTCTTCGTGAAATAAACTCTAAAAAACCATGGAATAAACTCCATTTATCTTTGCTCTTTTTACCTCCTCACCTGTACTCTACACAGTAATTTTGCTCACCAGGACAGCTTTTAAGATTCTAATCTTGTTCCTGTCCAGCACTTTTCTCACAGCAGTAAGGAGAGGACTGGCATTCCTCCACTATTGTGTATAAAGGAGAATCCGCTCTTGGAAATAAGAGCATTGTTTATGTTGAAATTCCCTTAGCTTAGCTGAACCTTCGATTATATCGCCCATTCAGATAACCAGATTTTTACCCCCCGTGGTCTGTTTCCATTCTCGGAGAATTGTCAACAATTTATTTCTGCTCTGGTGATTATTTTCATGAGTGAGAGAGAGACATCTGGGAAGATTTTGATAACTGAGTAATGTACACAAAACTCTAAGCACATTTTTAAAAGATGCAATGTGGGAAAATATAGCTTTTCCTAAAAAATAGCAAATTGAACTTACTTACTGCTGAGGTGGTCTTTGTAAGCTGTGAGAATTTTTTTTATATAAATTGCACTGTTAACTTGATTCTAGATAGCATGGAAAACACCTTTATTTGTATTTCATAAATCTGAGGAATATGATTCGAAAAAAATCTAATATGATTTATATAATTTTAATAGATCTCAAATGTGAACCAAATAATTCTATTATTATATTTTAGTGGAAGTTATATGAATTTATGGTCTTAGAAGTGCTAATACGCAATGTAATTCTGACAATATAAACCCTCTAACAACAAAGATTTTTCATTTTGTTTCCTCTGTATTATTCTGTTCATTAGACACTTTGATCCAAAAGCAATAGAAAGTAGGCAAAGGCATATAATGGTCCATATATTTTGCTTAATGGGAAACACTTCTGATTATGGGTTCAGAAATTGGGGAAATGTTGCTTCACACACTGTCATTCCCATTGTTGAATATTTACAAGGACCAGAGAACATTCAAAGCAAAGGCTTTCTTTTTTTTTATTTTGTTAAGTTCCATGTTTATAGCATTGTGTACAAAACGTACATAAAAGACATTTTCTTATCTATTCCTGTTATATTAGAGAAGTTCATGCCCCGCTCTTAGCATTTTCCAACACAGCTGTAGAGTAGTTTAAAGCCTATTTTTTAAATAAGTGATGCTCAATTTGTCTTTGATGATCCGGATGATTCAGGTGAGATGGGAGCACGGTCGGGCCCTTATTTGCATAAAAATTAATCACAGAAAAATGTAAATTGATAAAATTTTGCCTGGCTTTTTCCCCCTATTTGAGAACCCATGGATGGCTCCCAGAAGCAATCATCTCAGTATGGGGCCGCATTGGATGCTGTACAAATGATCACATTTGTGTTG
Organism: Propithecus coquereli; assembly: GCF_000956105.1. Lineage (NCBI taxonomy): Eukaryota > Metazoa > Chordata > Mammalia > Primates > Indriidae > Propithecus > Propithecus coquereli. Next base: position 6,073,504 of record NW_012148619.1, read on the forward strand.
AATACTCACTCATTTAAATGTCAGCACTGATGGGGAGGTACATCAGTAGAAAAACTGAAAAATAAATACACAGCAGCTGAAGACTATCAAATCTGTGGGCACTCTTTAGAGATATATGATCTAATGTGAAAAAATTGCCGATTAATTATCCTTTTTGCAAAATGGTAATTGTTTTAGTATCACACCAGAAAAAATCTGCAATTTATTTGGAATCAAACAAAAACCAGTAATGTTAAATACGTCATTACATCATTGTGTTTATTAGAAGCCTGCAATTAATTCCTAAGGCTCCTTTGGTCTTTAAAGCTGCATAAAATGCAACAAAAGAATGTCGCTATTAATTTTCAAACAAATGCTTATCTTTCAAATCAGCGTGGTTTGTGTGAAAAAGAAGAAAATGTTATGAAGTTTTGGTGGATATAGTGTATTAACTTAATTTCATTGTGCTGCTGACATTTCTCATAATATAGTCACAGATCCCTTAAAATTATAATGTTAAAATCTGAAGGTTTTTGTTCAGTTGCAAGTAACTCTAACTCACCTTGAAAGAAGTTGTGGAGAAGTGTCTTCTCAATAATAGATGCTTTAAGAAAACAGCAGTGATACTAATACAAGGGGAAATAGAAACTATCTGTAAGACCTGAGAAATAGAAATTATTTGCCTTTAGTGCACCAGTAGCGTGCATGAGTTTTTAGATGTGTAATTTGTGTCAATTTGAAATTAAGAATTTAGGTTAGCTATCTTAAGGAAAATAATAAAATCCTAAAATTTTATTAAATAAAAACCAGTATAAGCAATGCCATCCTCACTCCAAAAGATGGGTAAAAGGTATTTATTATTTTTTTTACTATAATTATTATTATTATCACAGCTTATATAATCCATTTATCTTTGTTTCTGGGTACCTCTTCTTGGCTTCTATGTTCTAGCTGCTTTGGTGTTCTCAGTGTATGGTTTCTATGCAGCATTCTATCTAACCCCGTTGGAGATTAGGTTTTTTTCTTATTATTCTTTAACTTCAGCATAGATTTTTAAATGCTTGAAATGTTGCACACGTCTTCATTAGCCAGAGAGGACAAAGTTAAAACATAGCCTTTCCACTTGCTCACTTACAAAACTCCTATTCAATTAATGCTACATCAACCAAAGTCTATCGTGGCAACACACTAAAAATATTTTGAGATGGTTGAAATCTACTGTTATTATTGGAGTTGGTTTGTAGTTAGCTTAGTGAACAGCCCTTAGAATTTAAACTGACCAACACTTGGAGATCATGCCTGTTTTTGAAATTAAATGTAAGTTGGCATATAATAAGAATAGCTAACACTCTGGGTCATACTCTATTTATTAATAAGTTATGTAACAATAACATCACATTTAACTCTGGAGCTCAGCCTTTCCAGAGTGCTGACTATAAGCCAGACCCTGTTCTCTTCCTTTACAGTAATAATGTGCTTAATCTTTATAACAACCCTCTGAAGTAGGTATTCTTATCCCCAAAGTGACATGTCTGAGGTTACCCAGCTAGTCAGAGGTGAAGCTAAAATTCAATCGCAGGGACCAAGCCTCACACTACTTGTTCTCAACCACTCTACTCTGCTGACAAATTTCTAGTCGGCACTTCTAGGTGCCAGGTGAAGTTCTGATAAGAAAAAGTGCTTTATTTTCTTGAAATTAGAATTTTCTTTTTATAATTGAAGCTTGAATCTATTTTTATTTAGAGTACTCATGTTAGGTGACACATTTTAAAGTTTCATTTGATTGAGAACTTTATTTTTTTAATTTACCTTGTATGTCATTTTCAGATTGAAAATTAAAGAGCTAGCTTGTTTGGCCACTGCAAAATGTCTCATGAACTGTCACCATTTTTCTGGACAATGCTATCACTTTTGAGATGGGTCATTAAAGGCACTGAAAGAAGTCCTGTCCAATTTGACAGAGTTGGCTATTATTATAATCTTCGGGGAAGCCCATGTGTCCCCATTCATTTCTCTTACTCATTGGTTCACATACAGCCATTATTTTCATTCATTTATTCATCCATCCATCTATCTATTTATTTAAATAAGCCTTCTCTTAAAATTTGCAGGATTGGGATAAAAACACAAACGGAGGCCCATGCCCACCTTCTTTTTTTCACAGCCCCAGCTTTATTAAGCACCACAGTGGGCCTCCAAAATGCACAGGTAACCACACCATCCCCCAAGTCCTGTCTTTGCCCCTCCGTGCCTGACCTGAGCTGTCCCTTGGCTACCTTTCAGGATTAGGAGGCTACACATCAGTGATATGATCTGCTTTCAGGATAGACTGGAGGGAGGTTATTCCAGTCTCTGGACACAAGTTTAGGGCTGTTTGGCCAGAGAACCTAGAGGTCTCAGAAAATGGATCTAGAGATGGGGAGATTGCACACAAATTTCAGGTGGGCACCTCCTTTTGGCTCCATGGACTCCTTGCCCTCTGAGTGAAGCAGGAGGCCTAGAGAAGTGTCAGTGGCTGCCTAGGTGAGCAGTTGGTATTGTTATGCATTTTACTAATATTTATTTGGCGTGTGCTCTATGCCAGATGCTGTTCTAAGCACTAAGGATGTACTGAAACCAAACAGACAAAATCCTAATGAAACTTACAGTCTCATAGATAATAGATTCCATTTCTTGTACACTGAATTTTAGGATACCCACAGTATCAAGCTATGGCAAATATAGGATTGTTTATGTGTGTGTTTACTAAGAGTTTCCTTTGTATAAAATTTTGAGAAGCTTAGAGACTATGGGAAATTGCTATTGCTTCTTATCTCTCAGAGAAAACTTCTCAGTTTTGCTGTGAAAGAACAGACAGAGGATCATCTCACATCCTGATTTTAACAGTTTGACTCAACAAACATTTATTGGGTTCCTTGTTTATGACAGTCACACTTGAACTGAACTGTTAAAGTGCTGCCCAAATTAGGGTCACTTTCTGGGCATTCAAGGCTCTTTATGTCTAAACATGGGATATTTTCCCATGTAAATTGTGTGATTTACTGGGCTGTAAGGATCTGAATTTACTATGAGCTCTTCCTGTAAATAGCTGGACAAGCCTTCCTGAGCCTCATTTCCCTCTTTGAGAAATGATAGATTAGATAAATTAGCCCATAAACTCCCTTCAGATCCAAGAGAAGAATCATCTGGACCTAAAGACTGGTAAATGAAAGTGTTCCCTACCCCCACCCCCCTGGCTCACAGCAATGAGAAAGAAAACGTATGGGCAGGCGGGAGCGGGGAGGAAGGGATGGGGATATTCCCACCTAATGGTTGCAGTGTGCCCTCTCTGGGGGATAGACACACTTGAAGCTCTGACTCGGGTGGGGAAAAGGCGATATATGTAACCTAAACATTTGTACCCCCATAATATGCTGAAATAAAAAAAAAGATATGTTGGACATTACCTTGGCATGTGCTCACTCAGTATTTCATTGTATTTGAGGGTAGTTCAGAAGTGCACAATTTATGCAACTTCCCCAAATTATTTAATTGTGTCTTGATGAGTCAGCTAACCCTACTATTAAATACCTACCTGACTTTATTAATGATATTTTCATTATGGCCTAATTTGGAAAGTAACTTGACATTAAGGCCCTCGAGAGATAGGTGCTTCTCCAGGGTGACTTACAGAATGCGTGCATTTGCTTTGCTGCCCTTTCCTTCCTTGCCTTAGGTATTTTCTATAATTTCTCTGTTGAATTCTGGTGTTCTTTCTTAGATGATCTGTTTGAAGTGTGATGATCTACTATTTTGGTTCTTTGTGGATGTGGTTTGTACCAGATGCCTCTGATAAGGCATCTTGAAGTCCCTCTTTTTAAAAATTTTTAATTTTATTTTAAATTTTATTTTATTACTTATTTTATTTTTTTGAGATAGAGTCTCACTCTGGTACCCCAGGTAAAGTGCAGTGGTATCATCATAGCTCACTGCAACCTCAAACTCCTGGGCTCAAGTGATCCTCCTCCTGCCTCAGCCTCCCGAGTAGCTGGGACTATAGGTACACACCAGATTGCCTGGCTAATTTTTCTGTTTTTAGTAGAGACAGTGTCTCACTCTTGCCTAGGCTGGTCTCGAACTTCTGAGCTCAAGTGATCCTCCCACCTTGATCTCTCACAGTGCTAGGATTACAGGTGTGAGCCACCGTGCCCAGTGCATTTTATTTTTATTTTTTACAGACTAGTCAAGTGCAGTGGTAAGAAGGGAAGAAAAAGCAGAACAAGAAGTTCGATCTGTAACTGACTGTGAACAATCAATTGAGATAACTCATTACCTTTCAACCAAACTTGAAGCCCCTCTTCATAAAATTTCTTATGTCAATAGGAGAGTAAAGGTTAATGGGGACAGTTACATAGTTCAGTGTTTGGAGGCTCTAAAATTAGAGTTCCTATCTCTATGTATGAAAGTAATTCAGTCACTATGATCTTTTAAAATACAAGCATAATCAAGTGCCTACATGCATATATGTTAAGTGAAATAAACCAGGCACAGAAACACAAATACTACATGTTCTCACTCACATGTGAGAGTTAAAAAAGTTGATCTCATGGAGGTAGAAAGTAGAATGATAAATACCAGAGACTGGGAAGGGGATGTGTATAGGGGCTACGGGTGGAATGAAGAGAAGTTGGTTAATGGGTACAAACATACAGTTAGATTGAAGGAATAATTCTAATGTTTGAAAGCAGAGTAGGATGACTTTATTGACAACAATGTATTGTATATTTCAAAACAGCTAGAAAAGAGGACAGAGGACTTGAAATGTTCCCAACTCATAGAAATGATAAATGCTCAAAGTGATGCGTACCCCAAATACCACAACTTGATTATTATACATTCTATGCATGTATCAAAATATCACATATACTCCATAAATATGTAGAAATATTATGTATCAATAAAGAAGGATGATGCAAAAAAGGAAATTTTTATTCAGTGTCTCCAATATCTATTGTGTTTTAGTTACAGTGCTAGACTCTGGGATACAACCATGTGCAACATGGTCAGGATTTCTGTCCACACAGACCTTGTAGTTTAGTAACGGGAAAAGAAACTAATCAAACAATTGTTGGTTAAGTCTTTAGTGATGCTGGTTAATAACATCCACTGTGCAGAAGCACCTTATCCAGATGGGGCTGAAGTCACAGTAAGTCTTTAGAGCTATGTTAGAGTAAGTAAACCACCCAGGACTGATGTGAATATCCATATAACTTTTACAGAACTTTTTATTTTCATCACTTCCCAAATCAGAGGTAAGTAATTTTAAACAGTATAGTCAAAATCATAGATAGGGGCCTAATTACTTATTTTACAAAAAAAAAAAAAAAAAAATCAGCATCACCACTTTAGAAAATAATATGGCAATAAGCATCAATAATTTTAAATGTTAATATTGTTTGATTTAGCCATTATATTTCTAAATGTCTAGCCTAAATATTAGGAGTTATCCTAAATATTAACATTGAGGGGGGAAAAAGCTTTTCGAACAATTATGTCCATTTCAATCGTAAAAATTAGAAGGAACCTAAATATTTAATAGTAAGAATTTGGTTAAGTAATCTGTGGTATATTTTTATGAACTTTAAAAAGTATTTTATTGATATGTAATATCTGTACATATTTATGGGGCATATGCGATATTTTATTTATCATTTCTATGTGTTGGCAACATTTGGTTAAGTAATCTGTGGTATATTTTTATGAACTTTAAAAAGTATTTTATTGATATGTAATATCTGTACATATTTATGGGGCATATGCAATATTTTATTTATCATTTCTATGTGTTGGCAACATTTCAAGTCTGCCCTTCTAGCTATTTTGAAATATACAATACATTATTGTTAACTATAGTCACCTTACTCTGTATCCAATGTTAGAACTTCTTCCTTCTATTTAACTGTATGTTTGTATCCATTAACCAGCCTCTCTTCATTCCCTGCCCCCACCCATACACTCTTTTCAGCATCTGCTATCTACTCTCTTCCTCTGTGAGATCAGCTTTTTTAGTTTTTTTAGCTCCCACATGTGAGTGAGAACATGTGATATTTGTCTTTGTGTTCCTGGCTTATTTAACTTAAAATAATGGCCTCCAGTTCCATTCATATTGCTGCAAATGACAGGATTTCATTCTTCTTATGTGCAAATAATATTCCATTGTGTGTATATATACCATATTTTCTTTATCCATTCTCTGTTGATGGACATGTAGGTTGATTCCCTATCTTTGCTGTTGTGAATAGTGCTGCAATAAATGTGAGTGCAGGTATCCCTTTGATATACTGATTTCATTTCCTTTGGATAAATGCCCAGTAGTGGTATTGTTGGATTGTATGGTGGTTCTATTTTCACTTTTTTGAGAAATCTACATAATGTTTTCCATAGTGTCTGTACTAATTTACATTTCCACAGAGTTCCCTTTTATGTACCTCTTTACCAGCATCTGTTATTTTTTGTCTTTTTAATAATAGCCATTCTAACCTGGGTAAGATGATATATCATTGTGTTTTTGATTATTTCCCTGATGATCAGTGATGCTGAGTATTTTTTAATGTACTTGTTGGCCATATGTATGCCTTCTTTTGAGAAATGTCTATTGATATTCTTTGCCCACTTTTTAATGGGATTATTTGATTTTTTACTGTTGAGTTGTTTGGATTCCTTGTATATTCTGGATATTAGTCCCTTGTTGGATGAATAGTTTGCAAATATTTTCTCCCATTCAACACATTGTCTCTTCACTCTGTGGATTGTCTTCTTTGCTGTGAAGAAGATTTTTAGTTGAATTTAGTCCCATTTGTCTATTTTTGTTTTCGTTGACTGTGTTTTTTGTTTTTTTTTTTAATTATACTGTGCTTTTGAGGTCTTAGCTATAAAATCTTTGCCTAGGCCAATCCTCTGAAATGTTTCTTATACGTTTTCTTCTTGTAGTTTTATAGTTTCGGGTTTTATGTTTAAGTCAAATCCATCTTGAGTTGATTTTATATGTGGTGAGAGAGAGGGATCTAGTTTTGTTCTTCTGCATGTGGATATCCAATTTTCCCAGCACCATTTATTAAAGAGGGTGTCCTTTCCAAATATACATTCTTGGAGCCTTTGTCAAAAATCAGTTGGCTGTAAATATGTAGATTTACTTCTGAATTCTCTGTTTTATTTCATTGATCTATGTGTCTGTTTTTATACCAATACCATTCTGTTTTTGTTAAAACAGACTTGTAATATATTTTGAAGTTAGGTAGTGTGATGCCACCAGATTTGTTCTTTTTGTTTAAGATTGCTTTGGCTATTTTGGCTCTTTTTTGGTTCCATGTGAATTTTAGTATTGCTGTTTCTATTTCTTTGAAAATGACATTGGCATTTTGATAGGGATTGCATTAAATTTGCAGATTTCTTTGGGAAGTATCTTCATCTTAATGATAATAATTTTTCTTGTCCATAAGCATGGGTCTCTTTCTGTTTGTTTGTGTCCTCTTCAATTTATTTTGTCAGTGTTTTGTACTTTCCCTTGTAAAGGTCTTTCACCTCCTTGGTTGAATTTATTCCTAGGTATTTAATATTTTTGGTAGCTATTGTAAATGGGATTGCCTTTTTGATTTCTTTCTCAGCTAGTTCATTATTGGTGTATAGAAATGTTACTGAGTTTTGTATGTTGATTTTGTATCCTATAAAGTACTGACTTTATGTTTCAGATCTAAGTTGTTTTATGACTGTTTTGGATATCCTTTTTTCCTTTCTTTTTCTTTTATTTTTATCATTGTAGTTTGGTCATTTTCTGTAGTGGTGACATTTGAGTCCTTTCTCTTCCTTATTTGTGTGTTTTTTCTACCAGTGGGCTTTATACTTTAATGTGCTATTGTGATGGTAGATATCATCCTTTTGCTTCCAGCTATAGGACTCCCTTAAACATTTCTTGAAGGGCTGGTCTAGTGGTGATGAATTCCCTTAGCTTTTGTTTGTCTGGGAAAGACTTTGTTTCTCCTTCATTTATGAAGGATAACTTTTCTGGATATAGTATCCTTGGCTGGCAGTTTTTTTCTTTGAGCACTTTCATCCTATTCTTTCCTGGCCTGTAAGGTTTTTGCTGAGAAGTCTGCTGTTAGTCTTATAAGGGTTCCCTTACAAGTGACTGGACACTTTTCTCTTGCTATTTTTAAAATATTCTCTTTGTCTTTGACTTTTGACAATTTGACATAAATGTGCCATGGAGAAGACCTTTTTGAATTGTACCTATTTGAGGATCTCTGACGTTCTTCTATCTAGATGTCTAAATCTCTTAATAGACTTGGGAAGTTTTCAGCTATTATTTCATTAAATAGATTTTCTATCCCTTTGGGGTTTTTTTTTTTTTTTTGCCTCTGGAATACCAAACAATACAAAATGTTGTATCTTTGATCATTTTATGGTGTCTCATATGTCACATAGTCTTTTTTTATTCTTTTTTCTTTATTTTTGTCTGTTATTTCAAAAGACTTGTCTTTAAGTTCAGAAATTGTTTCTTCTGGTTGATCTAGTCTACTGTTGAAGCTCTCAAATGTATTTTTTTAATTCGATTCATCAAATTCTTCATTTCTAAGATTTCTGTTTGGTTCTTTTTATAATCTCTATCTCTATGGTACATTTCTCATTAATACTTTGAATTGTCTTTCTGGTTTCTTTGTATTGTTTATTTGTATTCTTTTGTATCTCACTGAGCTTATTTAATATTTTTTCTTGGCATTTTGTAAATTTATTTTTTATTGAAACCTGTTGCTGGAGAATTATTGTGTTTCTTTGGAGGTGTCATAATTCCTTGCTTTTTCACACTTCTAATTTATATCTGTGCATTTGGTGTAACCATCACTTATTCTAATTTTTTGAATTTGCTTTTATGGATACAAAGATGTATCTGTGGTGTTGGGTAGGTAGGGCACTGTGGCTTTGATTCTGGGTGTGTGCTGTAGTGTAGTCTCTATATAATTGTTGGCTATAAATAGCATCAGTGGTGTCTGTGATCTCCTCAGTGGATTAGGATGTGGTTATTAGTAGAGACTATCGTGAACTTTTGCTGGGGATGGGGATGCCGAGTATACCAGTCCTTGGGCTTCAGTTGTGGCAGAAGTGGGCCAAGTGTACCTGTCATTAGGCCCCAGGATAGCATATGCTGGTATCAGTGTTAGCGGGCCTAGGTGGGATGATTCTTGTGCCTCCAAGTGGCTTACTTGGGTGCTAGCAATGGCAGCAGTGGGCCTGGCAAACAGGAGGGTCCTTGGGCTCCTATTCAGCAGGCATAGGGTGGGCAATGGCAGTAGCAGTGGCCGGATAACTTTTTGGCTCCCAAGCTGTACACACTGGTGTTGGCAGTGGCTGCAATGAGCTGAGCAAGCCAGTCCCTTGGCTTGCAAGTGGTGTGTGTGGGTGGGTCCCAGCTGCAGTAGTAGTGGCAGGTTGAATGGGCCTAACCTCAGGCTCCTGGGAGGAGTGCTCAGGTACCAGTGGTGGTTGTCTTGGCTTGGCAATCCCCAGGTCCCTGGTTGCTGCACTCAGACACTGAAGGGAGTGGAAACGGGTTGAGCAGAACTATTCTCAGGGTCCCCCTGCTTGTGTATGCAGTCACTGGCTGAGATAGGCAGGGTCTGGATAATCCCTAGTCCCCCAGCAGATTTCTCAGGGGAGGGTGGCAGTGGCTGTGCTGCATCCTTGCTCCTAGGGATGGTGGAGCTGCTTTCATTGGCAGCAGCCATAAGCAGGCAGCTGGGGAGCATGAACTTTGGCCGAGGTAGTGGCTAGGGGTGGGGTAGCTTGTCCTCAGGGCACAGGCAAATGCACATCCCCTTTTCTGGTGGTGTTGTGGTTGTCTCCAATGGCTTGTGCTTTGGTACTGGTGGCAGCAACCAGGAGTGGTGGCATCTGTGTGTGTTATTCTGTCCTTGGGGTACATGAAAATGGATGTGGCTCTGCTGTTGGGGACAGCGGAGTTGCCTCCAATGGCTTGCACTTCAGTCCTGGCAGCAGTAGCCAGCCATGGTAATGGCTACAGGTGGGGGATATCATTGGGGCTCCACAAATGCAATGGCTCTTGGGCCCCAGGGCAGGATGCGTAGTCTGGTAGGGGTTTGGCTATCAAAATGACACCATGTTGTAGGTGTTTAGGGCTTTTGGGTATGTGGGAGCCAGAGTGAGCTCCTTCCTGGAGCAATGCTGTCATGTGATTTCCAGGTATCTCCCTATATTAGCCTCAGAGCCTATGAGAGTTAAGGGGCTCTCCCATGGCTAGGATTATAGGATTATAGGAGTCCATGATAGGAATGCAGTTTGCTAGGGGTCTCTCACTTACACTTTCCCCAAAATGGGGAGCCTCTCCAGGTTTCCAGCCAATCCCAGCTGAGCAGGCTGCCTCACTTCCTTCTCCTTCCTTGCTTTTGGTGTTTCTTGTCACTTTGCTGTTGAATTCCAGTGCTCTCTTTTAGGGGATCTATTTGAAGTGTGATAATCCACTCACTATTTTGGTTATTCTTTGTGAAAGAGGTGAGTATCAGATGCCTCTAGCTACCATCTTGAAGCCCCTCTTTTATGAACTTACATGCAGTTACTAAGAATGATGATTATGAAAATTATGAGGCTGCAAAAAAAATGCAAATATTATAAGTTAGTTTTAAAGAAAAGTGGGGCATAGAAATTTTAAATGTAGTTTGATTACAATTTTACAACTGTTTTTTATAAAATGAAATGAAGGAAAAACATCCCCCAAAAATCTATAGTAAAAAGACTAGCTGAAGAGGAATACACTAATATGAGTTATAAAATGTCCTCTATTTTTATGCTCATAAACTTACTGCTGAGCACAGAAGCCATTGCTTTTTGTCTTTATAACTTATTTTGAAAATTATATATTAGTTTCCTATGACTGCTGTAACAGCAGCCACCGACTTGGTGGCTAAAAACAACAGAAATTTATTCTCTCATAGTTCTGGAAGCCATAAATCTGAAATCAGTATCTCTGAGCTGAAACCAAGGTGTCAGTGGGGCTATATTCCCTCTGGAAGCTCTAGGGAACAATACATTTCTTGCCTCTTAGCTTCTAGTGGCTGCCAGCATCCCTTGGTTTGAAGCCTCACCACTCCAATCTTTGCTTTTGTGGTCGCATTACCTTTCTGTAGTGTCAAATTCCCTCTACATCTCTCTCATAAGGACACTTGTGATTATATTTAGGGTCCACCCAGATAATTTGGGATAATCTCCCCATCTCAAAATCCTTAACTGTCTCCACTGGAATTTTCTGTTTAATATTTTCAAACTGTGGTTGGTTGCAGGTAACTGAAACTGCAGAAAGATCTTGTTAAGGGGGTGGCTACTGTAGTCCAGGTTAGCTTATTCATTCATTTAGTAAGTAGCAGAATGTGTCCCATGGGCCAAACTCTGTTCTGAGTCCTGGGGAATCAACTTCCCATTTCCTCTTTGTTGACTCTGCCAATACCTCAGGAAGAATCAACATCTCTGGTCAATTCTCTCAGTAATTTCTATAAACCCCATGATTTCCGTGATCACCTGTGTCATTGGTATCTGTTCCATTGGTCTATCCTTCTCACCAAACTGAGACTCCTCAAAGATAGAAACTGTCTCAGTTCCTTAGAACCCTGGCACCCAGCAGCATAAATGTAGATGATGATAATGTGTTGGATGGTGTTTCCCAAGACTGATTTTAGACAAAGGATCATTATTATTTTATTACGTTTGTGGACTTCCTATTGTATTCATTCTTTTTCCATACTTCAGTTCTCTCATACATCATCATTTCTTTTCCCTAGCTAACTGCTCTTGTCCTTTTCATGTGGAACCTCTACTGTGTTATTCTTTCTTTCTCAGTTGCTTGTTCTTCTTTTTTCTCATGTTTTCTAGGACCTTGGATTGACACAAAAATAAAATGTGACACATAGTAGACTATCTGTAGACCTTTGAGGAAACATTTCTGAAGAGGAAATACTTCTGGAAGGATATTTCTTACTTCCTCATAAGTGCTAATCTCTTTGGACCTGTTCTGAGTAGTGATAGTTAAAATCCATTCCCCAATTCCCTGAGTAGACACACAGAACCAGCTTACACTAGGCAAGTGAATCCCCTGCCCTAGATCCCGGGCCTCAGGAGACTCTGCACTTTGAAGTGCATGCTTTGAAATTTTCTAAGACTGGGATGCTCTAAGTCCAGACTGGAACAGTGTGGGTCCTGCCCCCATTTCTCCCCTTTAGGGCTCTCTCTTAATCTCTACTAATTGGGTGGGGTTGGACAGATACCATGAAAAGCTCTGGGTCCAGATGGTAGCCTCTGGGTGGATCATTCCTGCTGGCCAGCACCATATTTCTTTTGTGATATGGTATGTACACTGGGCCTCAAGAATGGTACTGACAATGATTTTGGGTGACTCTCACTCATGTCAGACACAGGACAAGTTCAGATCTCTGGACTTTGGGTGGTTAATTGCCTATCCTTGGGGTTGAGCTGTGTGTATGTAACCATGTGTTGGTTTTCTCCTATACATGTTCTGATGATAGTACCACCTCTTCTCTAGAGCACCCTTGGGTGGGGCATGGCAGCAGATTTGCTTTATGCTGTGCAACTCTCGACCAGCTTCCAAGGCAGTCACCCACCCTGTCGGCAGGCTCTGAGCCACTCGTCTGTTTGGCAGTCCTCTGGGGGTGGCCACACCTACACCTGTCTTTTCTGAGGGCTTTAGAGATTACTGCTCTGAAATCTTAACATGCCGTTTGGATCTATGTCCTCTCTTGCCTCTGATTGATGTGACGTGGTCTCCTGTTGATCTTAAGCCATGTAGAAGGAAGGATGAACATTCTTGGTGCAAATGAGACTGATCATTTCACTCTGCCCACTGGCCCCTCATCTATCCTTCCCATTAGTGGTAAAGGTGAGGGTGTGGTTAACATTAGAAAATATCATATTCTAGAATGCAATGATTGTAACTGATAGAGTTCAAAAAATATATGATTGGACTTGTATTTTTCTGATTATGCTATAAAATTCCCCAAAATAAATTTAACATGATCAGAAAACAAATTATCATTTACATTTTCCAACATACTCTGGGTAAGATTTGCATTTGGTCATCATCATTGGAGCCCAGTAATGACAGTTGAGGGAGTCATTGCAAGCTGTCATTCATGGCTCACATGACGGATGCTACAGTGTCATGAGTAATCATGTAGACAGCATTGCATCATGATCTAAGGAACTGCAGAGGCAAGAAGGTTTATGCTGTATCAATACAAATAGCTTCCAATAGCCATAGCACTGGGACTTCTTGAGCAGAGAAAGGAGAGGGATATGAAATTAGCCAATAAATCCACACTGATGATAAAGAACACAAAGAGATGGTTCCTGAACCTGAGATGGGGTCTGGGCCCTATGAAGAATCTTCATATACACCAATTGAGCAATAAACAAATGTGTAAGTATCTCTTCCCTATCCATTATGCCACATCTTTATCAGTAAATCACTATACCTTGTGTGGGCCTATAAATTTTGTAATATATTCTAAAATTACATTTTTTACATAGACAAGTACCCCACAACAACTATTTTTGCAGAACACTGTGCACTCTAGGCGTGGCTCTGGAGATTTTTTTAAAAACCTCCATCTTTTGAATGCCAATATTTCTGAAGAGCTGACACTCATTGCCTCCAAGAACATTTCTTGAAGAACTTAGGGAAGGTGATCATTGGTTAAGCAGTGGGTGAACATTAGAGGAAGGAAGGAAGGAAAAGATAGGAAAGGAGTTGGTGAAAACAACTATAAGAATTAGGAAAAAGATGAGTGGCAGCAACATGTGAAAGTTGCGTAGAGGTAGATCGCAGAAAAAGCAGTAAAAGGTTCAGAGGAAACACAGTAAAGGATAATAGACTGGGGCAATGGAAAGTGTATAGGATAAGCTGCTGTGACAAAGAGACTCTAAAACATTCAGGCTTACACAGAAGCTCATAATAGTTTATAGATAGGTAGTGCTACGGAGTTGGCAGGTGGCTCTGCCATTCTTATCATGCGGCTTCCCCCGAGTCCAAAGTAGCTGGTCCAGCTCTTGCCATTTCCCAGCCAGCGGGATAGAGCAAAGGGGCCAGGGCAGTACATGTCCAGTTATCTTAAGGGTAAGGTCTGTGAGTGGCGCACATTGCATCCACTCACAATCCATTTGGCCAGAACTTTGATACATGGCTACACCCAAATGCAAAGAAATCTTGTATTAGCTGGATAGCCATGTGCCCAGTTAAAAATCTGTTACTACTGAATAAGAAGGGAAAATTGATTTAGGGGATAAGCATTCCTTTATCATATGAATAAACAGAGGCAATCAACACTTTCAGCAAAATTAGTTGATATAACTGAGACTAGGAAATGAACAGCTGTAGATATGAATCACTCTCTCTTCTAGCTAGAACTCTGTGTCTTTACTCAAAGAATCATGTTTTGGCATTATTATATAATATCAAGAGATTGTATTCTTCCTTGGTCTCTTGAAATGGCACCTCTTTTCTTCCCTTTCACCATCCCAAACTTTTTATTCTCCACGTATACAAAATTCCTGCATCCTTCAAGAATTCTCTTCCACCATTGCTTCTTTCTATAATATAAAGCTCATATTACTTTCTTGTCTTTCAGACTACCTGTTATAACTCTTGTTGAAAGTGCCATTTCCTTTTATTTATTACATTATGTCTTGTATTGTGTTCAAAAATTTTCCCAGGCACATAATCTTTGCTTCTTTCTGAAATGTTATAACTTGCCCGAGGACAGAAGCCCTCTCACACTTCTTTTGGATTCCCTGTGATGTCTTGCTTAGTGCTGAGGAGAGAGAGCAGGTGCTCATTAGACAGTATTTGTATACGAAACTAGATATGGAAACTTCAGGGAGTTTATACACCAAAGATATGAGATACTAAAGCTAACCTGTCAAGCCCAGATAGGTGATAAATGCAACAGATTCAAGAATTCAAAGATCATATTGGGTTCCATCTTCAGTAAGTATTGTCGAAGAAGGATGGTTTTTTGTTTACAAGTCTTGCACTTGGTAGAGATTTTACTGTAGTTGCAAGAATGTTTTGCTTTTACACCAAGTATGAGACTCCCTGACTATGGGAGATAATGATAGGTTTTTAGTGCTGAATATAGATTACTCCTATATATCTAGAATCTAAATAACCAGGAAGCTCAAGCAACAAGCAAAACAAAACAAAATAGAGCAGGTAAAAAGCTTATTTTAAAAAGCAAACTTCCAGGAGATGTCAGCATTGGCTTTATATCCATCTGTATATCCATCTATTTTTCTAGGCTAAATTTATATCTACTGCTTACAATTATCATTAATGTACCATAGGTTTCCACCATATTTCATAATTAGTCTTTTAAAAAATAACTTTAGATTGTGTTAAGGGGCTTAATGATCTTCAATTGAGATGGATATAATATAAAATTATGGAAATTATGATGGAATAAATATTCTTTTCGGTGTCAGCATTGAAATGATTTCTTATTCTTAGAAATTCCTCATTATGAAAGATGGATCATGATCATAGTGTTCTTGCTCTTAATCCTTAATTGACATCAAAATCCAGTCTATGTTATAAGTAACTTTCCAGTTATAAGAATAATGGAAAGAGATGGGGCAAAAAGGGATTCCCCAGATAGATGAAAAAATTTCAATTGTATTTATTAGTTTGTACAAAATATTCCAAAAATAAAGTAGAATAATATTTAATTTGCAAAAATTGCTTGATCTTTGTAAATTTTGGCTTGCAAATTAATAATGCTCTAGTTGGGGTAAAGTTATTTAAAATTTAAATATTAAAAATAATTATTTTCATAAACTATTAAATTTACCTTTAATATAATGGTACTGATAAAAGACTAGGAAGTAATACTTGATGTATTCAATTGTTCAGCTATGTATCTAATCTTTTAACCCTTATACAGTATTTAAGCTCAGCTTTTGCATGTATAATAGTTACCAATTTTGAATGATTTCTTCCCTGTCTAGAGCACTAAAACCTTCAAAAGCTTTAAAATAGTCTAATCCATGGGATTTTGTTGGGTTATTATCAAATCCAATCAAAGTAAGTCATTGTTATTATTGCTGTTATTTTTACAATCTGTATATTTCTTTCTCTTATCCTTTTCTTTTTTCAGAGATGATGTACTTAAAGTCAGTCTTATAAACTAAATTCTACCAAAGTCATTGTACAAAATATATTATTGGCCTGTATAAATAACATGCTGTTCACTGTTTTTGAGGGACCACGCAATTTTCAATTAATTAAAGATGAATTCTAAGTGGTAGTATCTTCTGGCTTAGATAGTCCTAAAAGTAAAAAGTGACCAGCTAAATAAATAAATAGGTCCTAGTGGGAAGCAAAAAGTTCAGAGTTTCTTTGACCCTTATGGGATGTGAATCTGATCATTTTTACATGTATATTTGTTAAACACTGCTGACTTGAATTGGAGTTTACTGGAGTACCTATTATTTACTGTACCAGATCCAAATTATATATTGTATCATTTTATTACTATGTTCATTACATTGTTAGAAACAATATAATTTTGTCCTGATAGAATACAAAAAAGACTATTCAACTATTTCTTTTCAACTGGGACACATTTAGTTAGGTTTTTATTTCACTATTGATTTCCAAGAGCACCAAATAATATCTTTCTGTCACAATGTGTAAAGTCTTGCACCAATTTTCATAGCCTGCCACGATGTTCTAGTGCCATCAAAGGCACTGGACTCCAAAAACTATCTAAAGTGTTTTTGTTTTCTATTACTTTAAAAGACTAATTGAATAGAACATTCTGGCGGAACTCTATTAATCAAATTGAAATTGATATAATAAATTCTGGACTTAGTTTTTGAGAGAGGAGGTATCTGTCAACCAAAATATTGAAGAACAACCCCAATTTTGTTCTTTTAGGTTCAGATAAATCGGGAAGGGTATTATAACTTTGGTCATAATCCTACCCATGGGGATAGATACTCATAAAGGATCACAAATAAAATTTTACCTTTGAAGGAAAGGCGAAGTTAATAAAGACACTAATTTAAATAAATAACATTGCCTTTGAACCTTATTTGGTTGCTTTGTGAGGTATGGATGTGTATACATGTGCTTTTTCAAGTAGGTCCTTCCAAAGCCTGAGATGTATTGTTTTATATAATGTTTTTTGTTAGAAATACCAATTGTTCGAGAACACCACACTGAAGAGAAAAATGGAAAATATTAAATAGAAGTTCTCCAGGGACAAAAAAAAAAAAAAAAAAATAGGCTGCCTGCAAGCATTGTATGAATCACTGTCTCCACCTAGTGCTAGCTTTTAAGAATTAGGATTCCAGAGACCTTCCTGTTTCTGTAAAGTTCGGATTTATGTTATTCACATGTACTGTCATCATAGCCGGGCTCACTAGTGTCAGTACAGTTAAGGGTCTCTCAGCTCTTCATTTTTAAAGCAGAATATTAAGAGGTCTATTGCTTTTACATAAAAACTCACGCCGTGCCAGAACTCTACAGTCTAATGGCCTTTGCTCTATATGAATGTTTATTAACAGTGTAAGTTGAACTTGATCAGCTCATTTTAAAGGAACCCTAATGGGCTGAAGTTATATAGGCACTGCAACCAGAGGATGAAAATTTTAGAAGTAAACTAAAAAGTGATTTTTGTATCCATACATGTATGCTTATAGAAGTTATAACTACACTGCATACATATAATTGTTTTACTTTTGAATCTTTATACTTAAAGATTAAATCTTGTTTCCAACACCCAATTTCTTGACCAAGAGATCATTTAGATTGAACTTAGACCATTTTATGATAAGGTACCCTACCTGAGAGTATGGTCAGCTAGAGATTCAACTTATCCCCCACCCCTGTCTTTTGGCATTTTAATTCTAGTTTCCTAGTAAACAATAGCCTGAAGAAAAGTTTATATGCTAAAGTTTTGTTAGGAGGTGCAATCCCATGTCAGCAAAAGTGAAAGAAAGATGAAAATAGGGCAGGGAAGGAGGGAAATGAAGTACTACGTGGAGTGTTATGGATTTGGCCATAGCTTCAAAAGTAAACTCACTTGGGACACCTTTCATCCAGGATTTTAGAACTCACATATCTTGGTGAGGAAGGGAAAGGGACGTATTTACTGATTCCTCTTGTCTCTGAGTTCTAATTGGTCAAAATTTTCCCCAGGAGAAATTGACTTGCCCTCACCTCTGGGTTATATTACTGATATCTCCAGGACCTTTTAGAAAATCACCGGGGAAGCCACAGCTCATGCTCCATGGGACAGTCTTTCTTCTAAGCCCCAAAGTGGACTAGTCAGCCCTGAGAAACAGAGCCACTCCAGCTCCTGATTCAGTGAGTATGAAGGAGGCTGTGCCAAGGCCTGGCCCTCTCTCTGGAGGTGGATGAGAGAGTTGGTGCTGGTAGAAGATGAAGTGACCACAGTAATGGCCAAGGATCTCCACTGAGCATGCGAATAGGGAGGTAGATGGGATGAGTAAATCTGAAGAGGCACATAAACTGGGCCCAGGACAAGTCATCTCATAGGCCACTCTGATCCACTTGTACCTCTAACCATATCCAGATCTCATAGGAGGACAAGATGCCCTCAGTTCTGCTTCAGGAGGAAGAGGCAACAGGTTAGTACTCCAATGTGGTCAACTGTTGCATTATCCTAAAATGACCTGAAAAGGGGCATAAATCAAGCCTCAGTACCCAGTGCTGCGGTTGGTCCTGAGAATCTAATTGATAGGCATCAACTGCCTCCTCCTCCATCCATTTTAGATTTCTTTTGTTCTTGGCCGGCACTTTTGGCTAGTCTGTGTTACTTTATCCAGAACTTTATCCTTGAGAATTCTCAGATCTTAATTTCCTTGGTCATACCAGACTGTGACTGCTACAATTGCCTATTCACTCTTTTCACTGGGCTTAAAAGCACTAAGAGATGCCCCAAGGTCACCTGGGTTTCAGACCTTTGCTTCTGCTGTGTAGGAGCAAACTTCAGTCCTCATGGTAATCAAGATCAATTCTTCAATTAAGTGACCCCTTTAGTGGCCTGCTGATCTACTGACATGAGGAGCCCAAAGTGGCCGGGTAATACTCGAGCTTCCCTAGGTCAGGGGAAACTTATTGTATCCCCTGGAAGAAGTGTTCCCACAGTGAAAGTCAGTACTCTAACCCAGAAAAGCCTAAGGGTTTGGAAGCAGGAACATAAATTCTGAAGTAGGTCACTGGAATTGATAGCAAGAAGGGCCAATCCTCCCTCTACAATTGGTTTCTGAACCCACACATTCTAGCTATTGGGGACATACCAGCATATATTGCTGGGGTCACTGTATATACTGATCCTTTAGAATAGCACCCCATCCCTGCAAATGTTTCCCCAAGTGCAGCCTTACTTCAGACTTCAAGGCCTTTCTTCTATTCTATTAGGCCAGCTGCTCCTAGGTGATAACATAAACGTAAGACAAGTAAATCCTGTGGTTCACTGTTGTACCTCCTTTGCTGTAAAATGGGTCCCTAAGTCTGAGACAATGTGAGTATTATCAGGTTGATGGATAAACATTCTGACAGAGATGCTATGAGCATCCTGCCCATTGGTTGTTGAGAACTTCTTCTGTGATGGATGCTCCCTAATGTATGCTTCCAATTTCGTGAGAAATAAAAATCCAAATGCTTTATCCCCTCCGCCTTGGTCCATCCACCTACTTAGTCCTCAAAATTTCATTTCCTTAGTCTTCCAGTTTTGTTTTCTTGAGGCTTCTGGTCAATAATCTAAACCATTAATCTTAGCCCACGAATCAAGGTATATCCACACCTCTATTTACCTATTGCTTTCTACAAAGTGGATGACCATGTGTTCTACTCACAGCTCAATCTAATGGGACAATTTTTTTTTCACCACTGTCCTTCAGAGCCACACGCAAGTGTGACTATAATGTAGCAGTAGTCCACTCTGACCAATGCTAAAATATCACACTGGCCTCTTTCAAAGCTAAGCTTTGTGAACCAGGCTGAAGTTCTTCTGCCATTTGTCAAGTTGTTGTTGAGAAACTCCCTTAAGGTCACAGGTGTAAGTAAAGGGAGAGGAATTAGCACAAAAGACTCATGCCTTCTGGATTTCCTTGAGCCTGATTCTAAATGTATCACTTCCATGGTACAACAGAGTGTAGCTGCATTGTCTTACTGTATGTCATGAAGAATATTGCAACACCCAGTGCGTGATAGGTTGCTCAGTTTTCATAGTCATTCATGATACATGTTCCAGTTCTCAATCTCCAAAACAACTTTTCAATATACCAGAAATTGTTTTTCAAAAACAGAATTATTTTCTGTTGCAAAGAACATGGTCTTGCTCAAGAATCTTAGGATCCACACTGTATTTCTCTTATTGGGCTTACCAGAGAGTTAACATAGCTTCCTTTTCTCCTCAAATACCTTCAGTGCCACTGGATCTGCCCAATCAGAAAGATGGAATGATCCATTGTTAGACACTGCTGTTAGTTCAGATGTGTCTTAAGACATGACCTTTGACTTTGATAATGTGAAAACCCTGACAAGTCAGTTTCACTGGAGTTTCAGAGATGAAAATGTAACTGGAATTGGTTTAAGAGAGAAGGGGAAGAAAAGAAGAGGAGATGAGTCCTTAAATTGGTTGTAAAGGGACAGAAAGAAATAAGGCAACAAGTAGAGGTGGATGTGGAATATAGACAGGGTTCTTTTTTTTTTTAAGATGTCAGATCATCAGACATTATGCAGATGGAATGACCTAGAAGGGAAGGAAAATTAATAGTGCAGGGCAGGAGCAAAGTCCTAGATGAGAGAGAATAAGGATCTGGGGTACAAGCAGAAGTGTTGGCCTTTGATAAGAACACAGAGAGCTCCACTGTACCAGGAGGGCAGGAAGAACATATTAATACAAAGGCAAGGATCTTGGTAGATTTGCTAGTAGAAAGATGAGGAAAGTCTTTTCTGACCACTTCTGTTTTCTCAGCGAAATAAGAAAGTCTCCAGCAGACATCAAGAAGTGGGCAATGGGGTATGAAAGGTTTGGTGAGAAGGAAGGGGTGTCTCCTTCAAAAGGGTGGAGTCAAGGGGACGCAGTGAGGTGGCCCAGCAGTCCTAAGGGTCCTCTTGAGGTTTGTGGTTATAAATTTAAAATAGTAGTTGTCAACACTATCAGATCTGATAGTTCCTTATAAATATTTTATAATGACTTCTTTACTAGCCTAAAATAAAATTGATATAATATAATCAATATATAATCAATATAATCTATCCATAATATAATTTTTAAAGAAATGCCTAATCAATAATAATAATGGTAATAAAGGAAAAATAACTTTAAAGTAAAAGTAATGCATATTGCAATATAAATTCTCAGCACAGCTATACTAGGCAATGTTATTAAGTTTGCAGATACTTACTCCTATGCATAGAATCACCTGAATGTGTGAACTACAAATAACCAAAGATTCGTGACAAATATACCACGAATGGTAGTGCTATTAAGGATGAGATTTTTCCAAAAGAGTGAGCAACACTAAAAAATCAAACAGATCTTCCCTCCTTGAGATATTGGAGGGAGTTGAATTCCTAGAAAATTCATTGTGTATTAAAATTGTGCAAAAATACTTTGTGTTTTTTGTAAAATATGGTTTGGTTTTAGACTCAGATAAATAAATTATTTACCTCCATGAATGCTTAGAGGGAAATCTGAAAGTCTGTGTGATGCATGATAAACTTTTCCATACTTTGAAGGATATTTGGCATTCTTGCTACCCAGCCAGTTAAATGGCAGCAGTGTCCTCTAATCATTGTGACAACCAAAAAGTCCTCAAATTCTCAAAATACTCCCTAATATATCCATACTGTCTCCCACCCTCATTGTGCTCTGTTGATTTATAACAACCTCATTCATGTGGAAACACATGAAAAGTGGTTGGAGTGTACATTGTGTGTTTTTCTCTAACCACTGTTAAACTGTTGAGTTATAGGTTTTGAATAGGTAGAGAATTGGACTTAATCAGGGTTGGTTTATATTTTTTCCAAGTGTACACAAAGAAGGAAGAGGGGGCAATGGATTGAGGGCAAGGGCAAGAGAGAGTGCTGGACCATGGATCTTAGCTGAGTACAAAGCGAATTGTTGACCTGATTATGGAGTATGAAAAGGTGATAGATGCAATGGCTTGGAGCATCTGGTGGAGTTGAGGAATTGCTGGAGTAGGGATACATAAATACATGAACTAGAAAAAAGGGAGGCAGTGGTGAGAGGGTGAGGTTCTTGAAACTGTGATTTTAGAAGTGGTACATTTATCTGTTATGACCAGTTTGAGATTGTGTCCATGGGAAACGGTAGGCTGATATGAAAAGGGGTTAAGATCATTGGAGGCACTGAGAGGTCAGGGTAGATAGTCTACTTAGATATTGAAAAGATGTTGAATGATTACAGGAGTAGAGGAGGAGAGAACAAAAGTAAGCCAGAATAGTAAACTCTTCAATAAATGAGAAGGGAGAATACAGGAGAACTGATATGAATTCAACAGGAAAGTGTGTAGTAGGTGTTATGATCTACTGATATGTGCTTCAAAGCAACTGGGGATCTTTGGAGGTGAATGAAGTAACAATAATCTAGAAGTTACTGTAAGAAGCAAGAAAGTGAGTTTTAAACCTCTGGGCCCAGAAGAACTTGACATGTAGATGATAAAACTTCAGCAAGAAAAGTTTCAAAAGAAGCAGGTCCTTGGAGAGAACCAGGTACTCAGAAAAATAAAAAAAAATTGATGTGACCTGAATATGTGTGTTCCTGTCACTTTCACCTGCCATGGCAGGAGCCTACCATCATGTGAAGTTGTTCACTAGTATTCCAATAGCTCAAATATGTTATCTGAATGAATGAACTTTCCATTTCTCTTTAGACTTCATTTTGGATTGTTTAGTATTTATTGTCTTGTTTGTAGCTAATGTTCTAGGAGGTGTTGTGAGAAAACAAGACATGTAAAAAGCATTGCCCAGATAATGAGTGCATGATTTCTCTGAGAAAAGAAGAGACATGTAACACGTGAGCTGTACTCCACCCTACCCTGCCTTCTGAGAGCCCTCAACTTGGTTCCTCCTGCTTCCATGTTGGTAAGGAACAGGTCTTTTCCTGCCTCCAACACCCATGGTGGCCTGGTTCCATGAATTTCCAGAAAGCTTATGGGAAACCTGGGTCATTGAACATAAAGTTGAGTACTGTGGATAGTTCTGATGGGTCTGGGGTGACCTCAGAAAACTTTTAGGTTCAGATGACCTTCATGTGTGCTAGAAAATTATGGATGAGGCACTGCTCCTGCATTCTCATTTGTTAATCAGTGATGTATTATATTAATAAGTGTTTATCATTTCATTTCTAGGATCAGTATTTCTTAGCTACTGTGATTATGCTCTTGCCAATAATGTTAAATTTTATTGGCTAACATTGATTTAGGAATTTTACATCTTTAATTATAAGTAAGATTGCTGTATCTCTTCTAAGATTACCAGTGACTTACTTTATAATGAAACTTATCTCCCCTTTGTGAGCTGAATTAACTAGTTTTCTATATCTTCATGGTTTTGAATATTTTGTATAGCATGAAAATGATGTCCCATGTCCCACAAAGTTATACGAGCAGGAGCATATTTTCCGTTTTCTATTCCAAATCTGTGAGTCTTTTTTCCTCCAGAAATTCATTTATTCATCAG
>NW_012148619.1:6099108-6112497 GCF_000956105.1 Propithecus coquereli
TTCCATCCAGGTTAATACCAGAGGTATTAGTTCACCATTTTTTTATGGCTGTGTAGCACTTTATGGTATACATATACCACATTTTATTAATCCATTCATGGATTGATGGGCATTTGGGTTGTTTCCACATCTTTGCAATTGTGAATTGTGCTGCTATAAACATTTGAGTGCAAGTGTCTTTTTTATAGAATGTCTTTCTTTCTTTTGGATAAATACCTAGTGTTGGAATTGCTGGATCAAATAGTAGTTCTACTTTTAGTTCATTGAGGTATCTGCATAATACTTTCCATAGAGGTTGTACTAGTATGCAGTCCCACCAACAGTATAAGTGTACCTTTCTTTCCACATCCTTGCCAGCATCTGTTGTTTTGGGACTTTTTGATAAAAGCCATTCTCACTGGAGTTAGGTGAAATCTCATTGTGGTTTTGATTTGCATTTCCTTGATTAGAGATGTTTAGCATTTTTTCATGTGTTTGCTAGCCATTAGTCTATCTTCTTTTGAAAAGTTTCTGTTCATGTCCTTTGCCCACTTTTCAGTGGAGTTGTTTGATCTTTTCTTGGTGATTTGCTTGAGTTCTTTGTAGAGTCTGGTTATCAGCCCTTTACTGGATGTATAGCATGAGAATATTTTCTCCCATTCTGTAGGTTATCTATTTGCTCTATTGATTGTGTCCTTGGCTGTGCAGAAGCTTTTTAATTTGATCAGGTCCCATTTATTTATTTTTGTTGTTGCCGTGATTGCTTTTTGGCTCTTCATAAATTCTTTGCCTAGGCCTGTATCTATAAAAGTTTTTACAACCTATTCTAGAATTCTTATAGTTTCATGCTTTAGGTTTAAGTCTGTTATTCATCATGAATTAATTTTTGTGAGTGGTGAGAGGTGTGGATCCTGTTTCAGCCTTCTCCATATGGCTATCCAATTTTCCCAGCACCATTTATTGAATAGGAATTCTTTACCCCAATGTATGTTTTTTTCTGCTTTGTCAAAGATCAGATGGCCATATGAGGATGGTTTTATATTTGGGTTCTCTGTTCTGATCCATTGGTCTATGTCTCTGTTCTTGTGCCAGTACCATGCTGTTTTGGTTACTATAGTCTTATAGTATAGCTTGAAGATCTTCCTGTTGATAACTGTGTTCCCTTTATAATTTAGTTCAAAGAATCTTTTGATTTTTGTCTTAATTTCCTCCTTAACCTGACTATTACTCAGCAGTAGGTTGTTTAGTTTCCGTTACTTTGTGTAGGGATGACTGTTTCTGTTGGAATTGATTTCTAATTTTATTCCACTGTGGTCCGAGAAGATACCTGGTATAATTTCTATTTTTTAAAATTTGTTGATCATGTTTTATAGCCTAGGATGTGATCAATCTTAGAGAATGTTCATGAGCTCATGAGAAGAATGAATATTCAGTGGTTTTGGGGTAGAATGTTCTATAAATGTCTGTTAGACCCATTTATTCTAGAGTTCTATTTACGTCCATTGTTTCTTTGTTTATTTTCTCTTAGGAGGATCTGTCCTGTTCTGTCAGAGGGATGTTGAGGTTCCTGGCTATTAAGATGTTGCTGTTTATCATTTTGTTTAGATCAAGTAGGATTTGATTTATGAATCTGGGCACACCTGTGTTAGGTGCTTAAATATTTAGAATTGTTATATCTTCTTGTTGAGTTGTTCCCTTTACCATTATGTAATGAATATCTTTGTCTTTCTTTACTTTTGTTGATTTGGAGTCTATGTTATCTGATATGATAACTGCTACACCAGCTTTCTTTTGGTTTCCATTTGCGTGAAATATTGTTTTCCATCCCTTCACCTTGAGTCTAAATGAGTCCTTGTGGGTTAGACGTGTTTCCTGGAGATAGCAGACACTTGGCTTGTAATTTTTTTATCCATTCAGCCAGCCTATGTCTCTTGAGTGGGGAGTTCAAGCCATTCACATTTATTGAAAGAATTGATAAGTGGGATAGATTTCTGTACTTCCTGTTGAGTACAACTTTACTGCTCTGTTTTACCTCTTGAGCCATTGTGGTAACTGAGCTCTGACCTTTAGCTTTTGGGGGTTTTTACACTCGTGGGCGTCCATAGTGCTGATCCATGTATAGTGCAGGTCTGAGTACTTCCTGCAAGGCAGGCGTGGACTTGGTGAATTCCCTCAGCATTTGCTTGTCTGAGAAAGACTTAATTTCTCCATCAAATGTGAAACTTAGTTTTGCAGGATACAAAATTTTAGGCTGGCAGTTGTTTTGTTTAAGAAGATTGAAGATGGGGGTCTACTCCCTTCTGGCTTGTAAGGTTTCTGCTGAGAAGTCTGCTATTATCCTGATGGGTTTTCCTTTGTAGGTCAGTTGTTGCTTATGTCTAGCTGCTTGTAGAATTTTCTCTTTCACTTTGACTTTGGCCAGGTTGAATACTATGTGTCCTGGAGATTTCCTATTTACTGTTAATCTTCCCAGAGTTTGATGTGTGGTCAGATTTCTGACAACTTCCATGAAGCTTTTGAGTTGCAGTTGTTTGATGTAAAAGCTCAAGCTTGCTAATTCTTTTGTTTTCTCAATTAATTAGAAAGATGTGATTAAGTCTTCCATTATGGAGAGGAATTTATTTATTTATTTTTGAAGTCTGTCAAATTTTACTTTATATATTTTGAAATTTAATTTTTAAGCACGTATATGTTCAAAATACTCTATCTCCCTGGTGAATTGAAACTTCTATCATTATGTAGAAACTCTCTCTAGTGCCTGTAAAAGTCTCATTTATCCAATATTAACAGAAATATCTCATTTTCTTTTGGTTATTATTTGCTTTGTACTTCTTCTTTCCATCCTTTTACTTTCAGTTTGTATATTCTTCTGTTTTAGAGGGGTCCCCAATAATCATCATATAGTTAATTTAAAAAAATTTTTTCTCACAATCTTTGTCTCTAACCTAAAAAGTATTTAGCCTCCTCTATTTATTGTAATTAGAAGTATATACTGTATTTTGATTATTGTTTACTTTCTATTTGCTCTGAATTTTCTGTTTCTTTTTCCC
This sequence comes from Propithecus coquereli, assembly GCF_000956105.1. Taxonomy (NCBI): domain Eukaryota; kingdom Metazoa; phylum Chordata; class Mammalia; order Primates; family Indriidae; genus Propithecus; species Propithecus coquereli. The sequence goes on from NW_012148619.1 coordinate 6,102,138, forward strand.
TTATTCTTGTGTTCCTTTATATGGACTTTTTTCTCATTATATTTTTATCATCTGCTAGTTTGGAAATTATACTCTCTATTTTCATTCTTTTTTTGTTATTATCCTGAACATTTTAGTTTGTGTGCATAAATGATCAAGGTCTAAAGTTAAATATATTTTCCCTTCTCTCAATCAAGAAGGTTAGAATCTTTTTATGTCAATCATGATTTGTGACTTATATGCTATTATTGTTATGTATTTTAATTTTATCATTTAAAAAATTTCCATAGGATGTTGACATTATTGTGTGCAGTCAATATGTATTTAGACTTACCCCAATTTTTCATCCTTCTTGTTATAATTTCTCCTTACATCTCAGTCCTGCCACCCGGGACTACTTTCTTTCTGCCTGGTACATCCTTCTTTTACTTATTGGATGCAAACTCTTTCGGTTTTCACTTATCTGAAAATGTCATTATTTTGCCCTCATTCATGTAAGGTATTTTCACTTAGCAAACTGAAGATAATCATCATTGACTTCTAATTTCCATAGTTGTTACGGAGAAGTAAGCTATCATTCTAAATGTTGTTTCTTTGTAGGTAATCTATCTTTTTTCTCTGGCTGCTTTTAATACCTTCTTTTTTCTTTGGTATTTTATAGTTTCACCACAATGTATCTGAGAGAAGATATTTTATTTATCCTGCTTCATAGTCTCAGATTCTTTAGGGTTCCTGAATCTGTGAATTGGTATCTTGCATAATTTATGGACAATTATCACCCATCACTCTTCAAATATTCTCTCTCTTATATTTCTTCAATCCATTCTTTATAGAACTCTGATTAGGTGTATGCTAGAGCTTCTCATTTTGGATCTCCATGTCTCTTAACTCCTCTTTCATATTTTTCATCCCTTTGCATCTTTATCATGCATTTTTGCATCATATTTTAAGACATTTTTCTTCCATATTATTAATTTTTTTCTTCATCTTTGTCTAATATGATTTCAACTCCAAGCAAGGATCAGCCTATGGTATGAATTCTCAATGAAGATTATTTTTCTTCACACAGTAAAAATGTTTGAGATAATCTATTTTATCTGGAACCACCTGAAGAGGTATTATTTCTGGTTTGCCTTTTCAGTGAAGTGTAGCCTATTGTGATTCCTGTATTATGAAGGGAGAGGATCTCCTATTTGACTTCCCACCTTGGCTGGGCCCTGGAATTTGTCTCCTGAGCCCTTCTCCTGCAAAACCATGGAAACAGAAACTCAAGTTCCTTGGGGTTTAGCAAATTCGCTTGAGATAAAAGCCAGGTTTAGCACTCTGCTTACCTCTCCAGGTCTCCAATATGTCTTACTGTATTGCTAGGTCAATGACACATCTAAAAGACTTTTTAAAAATATTTTGTCCTGACCTTTTTAATTATTATCAGCAGAGGGCTAATCAACTTACCTATTTTGTCATATTTTCTGGTCTCAACCATGTTTTTTCTTTCCCCTTAAAAATCACGATTCCCTGTGCCTCCTCACTGGTTGAATAGAATGATGACTAAGGGAAGATTTAAGGAAATATAAACAATATGGAAATATGAAATTGTCTTTGTAGTGTCTCAGACTGCATTAATATAAAAAATTATTTACCTCTCAGTGGTGATAGCTGCTTTGAGAACTGAGCTCATGCTGTTTTCACTTTTAAATATTATTCATCTTAAAAGGTAATTGATTAATATTTTTTTTTTTTTTTTTTGACAGAGAGTCTCACTCTGTTGCCCAGGCTAGAGTGCCGTGGCATCAGCCTAGCTCACAGCAACCTCAAACTCCTGGGCTCAAGCAATCCTCCTGCCTCAGCCTCCCGAGTAGCTGGGACTACAGGCATGCGCCACCATGCCCGGCTAATTTTTTCTATATATTTTTAGTTGTCCAATTAATTTCTTTCTATTTTTAGTAGAGACGGGGTCTCGCTCTTGCTCAGGCTGGTCTCGAACTCCTGAGCTCAAACAATCCGCCCGCCTCGGCCTCCCAGAGAGCTAGGATTACAGGCATGAGCCACCGCGCCCGGCCCTGATTATTATTTTTATGAACAAACAGTATTTCCTGAGGATACTGAGAATATCAGTATTTTAAAAATACGTTAAAGCTAGTTATCAGCCCTTTATTGTATGTGTAGCATGCGAATATTTTCTCCCATTCTGTTGGTTGTTAGTTTATTCTAATTGATCAACACGTTTGTGCACGTATGGAAGTAACATTCATCGGGTGTCAGGCAGGTAGGAGGGGGAGGAGGGAATGGTTAAATTCATACCTAATGGGTGTTGTGTGCACTGTGTGGGGGATAGGCATGCTTGTAGTTCTGACTCAGGTGGTGCAAAGGCAATCTATATAACCAAAGTGTTTGTACTCCTGTAATATTCTGAAATTAAAAAAATAAAAATATGTTAAAGCCTTATTAAAACACAAGATTAATGGCTTCTTACGGTTTCCTCTGTGATTAAGTTCACTGGAAAAATTTCTAGGAATTCAAGTTATTTTCTCACCCCTTGGGGAAAAAGATGTACTTTTCAACACCTAAAGGTAAGGATCAATAGATTTTCATATTTAAGGAAGAAATTGTGGGAAAAATGAGATGGAAAAGGTGTAATATTTTGGAATGAGCCGGGGGGAGTGATTCTAAAATTTCTAAATTACTAAATTATATCTATTTGGATGGGCTCATGCTAGACAAAAGAAAGTTAAAAGTATATTAATCTGTTAAGAAGTGAGGAAAATTAGCTGTCAGAATAAAGGAGGGGAAAAGGAGATGTGAGAAGGCTCAAGAGAGAAAATTAAAGAATCTATAATTTTATTAGTAACAAATACATGAAGGAGGGCCAATGTAACTAAAGACTTAGATCACTGCTTAAGAGTTGGTCTTTCAAAAAAAAAAAGAAAAAAACCACACACTTTCTCTGGTTATGAGAGAGAGGTGAGAAAGAAAAAGTAGAACTATCAATTTAAGGGAGCACCACGGCCCATCATGGGTCTCCTGACAGTGCAGCTGTGCCGTGAAATAGTGTGAACACAGAGAAAACCAATAAAGAAATGAATGGGAACATAAGAATTCCAACTGGGAAAATGGAGGGGGAAGAAACACCACTCCAGTCAGTTTAATTACATACCCATGTTTTTGTTGTCCTTCATTATCCTGGCGCCATATTTCTCTATATCCATGAACGACAAAATGAAAGTGCCTTAAACATCAGAACAGAAATTAAAGTAGCTTATAGGAAGAAATAATTGTGGTAGTCATATATTTGGAAAGTTTTGAAACCTAAGTTAGTTTTTTATCTTTGGGATTGGGTTTTTGTGATGTTTTGGGTGGGCTTCCTTCATCTAACTGGGAAGGAAAGTAAGCCGTCTGAAGTGCACAGTGCTTCAGTGGTGCTAAAGCCAGTGTCTGCTGTGGCTACCACTTGTCATGAGACAAGTTGGAAGTGAGAAGATCTAGAAGTAGCTAGAAATTAAGATACACATTTCAGATATATTCATCAGAAATAAAGCATGCATGGCATAGTGAAAAAAAATCTTATTTCCACATCCTAATTCTATGATTGAATGGGTATCACAAACAAAGCACAAGGGAGAATCCTGTTTCTCTTGCCTTTCTCTTCCCTGGTTCAGTAAGAAAGGTGGAAATACTAGTTATTTTACACCAAGACTTCAATGTGACAGTAATTTTCTATTGATATTTTTCTCCCTCATCTCTCCCACTTATTTAACCCCGCTTCATGATCTTTTATGACTGAAACTAGTGTAAACATTGATTTGCTCAATCAACTGAATTGCTTAATATTTTTTCTGTAGAATAGTTATAAATCAATCCCAAACTTACTTCTTGAAGTTATGTGACCCCACCTCACTCCTACCCCTCACATAAGTAAAAACCTTTATGCAGTTGGACAGTTTCTAATGAAAATATAGGATGAATTTCTCATAACCATTGATATTTATTCTCAGTAACCATAGTAAGGTAAAGCAGCCTCATGTTGCTCCATTCATGGATTATAGACATTCATCTAAGTGAACAGTGTGTAGTCTGCCCTTTGCAATTTGATTTTCATACCAGTCAAAGGTTCTTAGTGAAGGTCAGGAATAAAATGAAACTTTTTAAATTCAAATTTTGCTTATTTAGAAGTGTGATCTTGTTTGCCACTATTGTTAATATGTTTACTAAGCAAAATATTATATTAAAAAAACAAAGGGAAAAACAACAAACTGAAAAGAATTATAGTCATCTGATTTTTAAACATTTATCTATATTGCTTTTCTCCTAATTAAATGCAATTAATGTTATTTACTCACTCATCTCACAAATTAGTGCATCATAATAAGATGCTATTTCAGTATTTAATCTTCACAACCTTCAGATTTTGTTTATAATTTATTTAGAAAACTTTTTTTTCATTATAATCACAAGATTCTAAAAACTTTTCAGGGAATGTAAGTTAATGTAATTGTACTTATTTTATACTAGCTTTTAAAATATGTTCTCTACTTCCACAAACACAATGCCATGTGTCTTGATCTGTATTGGTCTACCATGTCAGCACATCTCCTAAGTCCGTGTGTATCTCTCTTTGTCATGTCAGTCGGATACTACCAGGACTCTAGGACTATCTGTGTAGTGATTATCTGAGATTTTTGCCTGCCCAACATGACTTTCCCCTTCTTTGGATATTGGTACCTATATTCCCTTTAGGAAACTTCTCCTACTTTTAGTTTATGTGGATTATGGTGTCTTTTCCTGGGTTCTTCAGAAGGCAGAACCTGAGGCAAATGGCTTATTTGCTACTATATTAGGAAGTGCAGTCTCAGGGAGCAGGACAAGCAGGGAAGGAAGGAGAGCAAATATGATGAGAATGTGCTATCAAACTGTCCTCCAAGAAGTTATTTCAACAGTGTTCTTAGGAGAGTCTCTCCTGGGGGACAAAGAAGGAAGAACTTATCCATCAGTTTCTTTCTCTTTTTGGTCAAAGGTTTGCTCAAGGTCATACAACTAAAGTGGTGTGTTAAAGATTCAAATGCAGAAAGTCTAGCTCTCTGGCTATTTTACAAGATCCTCTTATGAATGTTAGTCAATGATAAGAGCTAAGAATAAAATAGAATCAAGGACAGCAGATAGGGAGTGTTGTGGGGAGGGGAGAGCAGGGCAGAGTTTGGAAATTTTAGATTGACCAGGGAAGGCTTCATTGATGTGATATTTGAGTAAAGACCTGAAGAACAGGCAGATCTCTAGGGAAAGAGTGTGCCTGTCATTATTATATTTACACTATTGTTGTTGCCAGTGTATTTCTAGGTAAGTTTCTGAGAACTCCCCTATAAATTCCTTGAGGGAGAGTATCCTGTCTGGTTCATAGTTTTATTTCCAGTGGCTAGTACTGTGCCTAGGATATAATAAACAATAAATAAATATTTGGAGAATTCGTGAGTTAATAAATGAATGTACAAAGTAACCGAATTCTACAATGGAAAATCTGAAATGTGTTTAAGTTCTTTTATTATCATATTCTGTTTTTTGGGATAGTCCCCAAATATATTCTCCTTTGCCAAATATATCTAGTTTAAGGTGGTATTATTTCAGGCTATTTTAAAACAACTTTTCACATATTCTTTCTTTTTTCACACTGAGTAAAGATACTTCACATGTGAGCAAAAAAATTCCATGTTAATTCAGTTCTACTTTTCTAGAATGATATTTCATGAGAGGGAATAGATCACCCATGTTGCAACATAATGCAGGTTTTTAGATAAATTTTTAGAATAGTTTATCTTTCCTCTTTATTAAAATAAAGCATTAATTAGAATTGTCTGGAACATCTTAGGTGCCCAATAAATTTTTTTGAATGAATGAAAGATTAAGGGTATAAGCAGTGTGTTTAATATTTTTTAATCTAGAAATCACTCTTCTTATTTACTTATTATTACATTTTTATCATTTCTTTCTGAAGGGGTTTGATTGGCCAATAGAAGGTCTGCTTGTTCCAAATAGTCCTCCCCTGAAAAAACCCATCTATAAGACACCAGAGCAATATGTCCCTGTGAGACTCAGAGTTTTGCGGAATGGAGACAAGAATAAAAACAGATCCCTTACTATACTCGGTCCAGCCATCTCACCTGGATGGAAAACACAGTAAGAGCAACTTGTTCATACTTCTTATTAAATATACTTTATATTTTCTGCAGATTTTTGTCTTCATTATGAATGTTTTTTATGGGGGATTTCTGTGTTTTTCTAGAAAAAGGGATCACATATTGATATTTGAAGATGAAAATAGATATTAAGATTCATTTAGTTTCTGTGTCAGAAACTTAATTTGAACTCTGATGATTCAGGATAAGCCCAGAAGATGAGTTAGACATGGGTAACTATGATTTTAAAAAGTTCTATGATCAATGTATATTTTGAATTAGCATTTTTGTTTGAGTTTTATTAATGCATCTTGAAATAACTGAACTCATAAATTCCTTCCTAAATATAGTTTTGTAATTTCTTATACATAATTATTTATGTTTAAATCTTTGAAATATTTAATGAACAAATATAGTTCTCAGAAGTATAACTATATAATTTATATTATTTCCTTGGGATAACATTTTTAAAGTTTATAGTCTTAGAAAAGCATTGATCTGCACTTTAGCTTACCTTATGATTGGAATAAAACCTTCCCAAACAGCCAATATTTCTCCAACATTGGAGAAAAGTCACTTGTTATACTTTCATTTAATTTTATGACAAAAGAAATAATAGATCATTGAAAAGCTCTGGTGTAAAGAATGAGTTAAACACATTGTTTCTCATACTATTAGCAGCGATATTACCTCTTGACCTTTCTTTTGAGATGTTTAGAATATTTGAGGCTGCTGATAATAGTTTAATATTACTTTCTTCACATTGATTAAATATACTTCATACATCGCTGAACAATGAGTAACATTCAGATTGGCTGACCACTGAACTGCCTGTAAAGACGATAAAGTAAAAAATTAATCTTCAAAGTATAGTCAAGCCTGAAATTGAAATCTTTGACGCATACATTTCATAATTAGTTCATTCTGCTAGATGTAAAATGTTAGGATAATGTCCTTAAAGTAGTATATGACTTTTTTTAAATATCCAAAATTAACACATAATTTCTGTTCCTTCCTACATTTATTTTTTTATTCTATATTTTTAATTGAGGCTAAAAATTATGTACAGATTATTATCTTAACACATTAATGTTTTAAAATGTATTGTTTGGTCAGGTAACCCAAACATATTTTGAGAAATTGGCAAATTTGGACAACTATCTAGCACAGAGTATGTGAAACCCTCTACTACCTGTATGCTATGTTCATAGAACAGTGTGTCCTGCTTCATCAGGTATTCAGGTATTAGAGAGTCACTTTGTTCACCACACAAATTAATTATTCCCAAATGATTAAAACACACTGGCATGCACTTGAGACTAAAACTCTACTAAAAATAGTTTAATCTTTTCTTGCTGATTCTGGAAGTGTTTTATAGGATCATCAGTATCATCTATACACACACACACACACACACACACACACACACACACACACACACACTCACACTCCGATCTGTATGTAAATACTGGTTAATAGAAAGTTTAATTGGAAAGAGTCTTGGGTTACATTAGGTTGACTGTGTTGCCCAGGTTCAGAGAACACCACTCACATTGTCATCGTTATGCATGGCATCCTAGAGTTGTGCAAGGTAGAAGCCCTGCTATGCTACTTTTAATAAATCCAAGCTACATATCTTCTAGAAGAAATAAATTCTATTAACGTATAGTGGCCGGGCATGGTGGCTCACACCTGTAATCCTAGCACTCTAGGAGGCTGAGGCAGAAGGATCAATTGAGCCCAAGAGTTTGGACCAGGCTGGGCAACATAAGGAGACCCCACCTCTACAAAAAATAAAAAAATCAGCTGGACATGGTATGGTGCCTGTAGTCCCAGCTACTCAGGAGGCTGAAGCAGGAGGATCGCTTGAGCCCAAGAGTTCGAGGCTACAGTGAGCTATGATTGTGCCACTGCACTGTAGCCTGGGCGACAGAGTGAGACCTTGTCTCAAAAAAAAAAAAAACAAAACACAAAAAACAAAAAACCATACAGGAATACATTATTTGCATTAAGCTGAAACTTATGTATAAGAAGAAAGAGGGTTGGGCCATTTAGTGTCTTTAGAAGCAAAATCGTGCTAGAATGATGAAACACAGATCCATTCTAACCAAATCCTGCTCTAGTAACATGCTATCCTATAGCTGTTTAGTAATTTGATTGAGACAGTTTTGAGGTTTTTTTGTTGTTGTTATTGGTTCCTCTGTCTGCAAAGCCAAAGGAAGATCAAATAGTTATTTGTTGATTACCTAGTTGTTTATTACTCTTGATGAGTGACAAGATCTTGTCAATTAGTCTTGATAATGGCTGTCAAGTTCATATAAATTAAGACCTTCATAAGTTTTCTCGTGTCACAGGCAAATTTCATCTCTCAGAACTATAAGTTAAACAGGGAAAATTTTATAAGTGATATTTTAAGGAATTTTAAGAGGAAAGGCCCAATATAAGGCTCTAAAGTAAACTTTATATTTTAGATAATTTTAATATATGTATTACTTATTAGTAAGTTATGATCTCTGGACTCACTCAAGATCCTTAATAGAGCTTTTAGGGCCCTTTGTGACCTATCCCTGCATATTTCTCTAGCTCTATTTCTTATCAACACTCCTCCATTCCCATTCTCACCCCCTCCATTTCTCAACACCTCTCATCTGTCTTTATAGTAAAGATCTTTTGAGAATGAGTTTAGACTTCATTTCTAGATTTTGACTCTGAACTAGACGCTCCTTCCTCTCAAGTTAGTTGTAGCTGCTATGTCCTCCACTGCTCCAATCACCTGGGCTTTCCACTAGCACAGCACCTGCCATTCTATTTCATGATCAACAGCTTATGTCTCTGTCCATGAGACAGAAAACAGGAATGATGTGTGATTCATCCATAGCAGATGTGCAGTCTGCTGTGGTATGGTCATGGAGCACTGTGTCCTGGTTAATCAAGTAGAAAGGTATTAGAGAGTCACTTTGTTAACCATATGATTAAGGGCCCACAAAAGGCCCTAAATCAGTGCTATTGAATGAATAAATAACTGTATTTGATCACCATTTCTAATGAATGAATGAATAACTATGTAGCATTTGATCACTATTTCATTTAATAAAATACAGGGATTTTAAAAATGCACAGAATAGTTTTCTAACTTGAAAATTTGAACAGATGTATATTCTAATTTAGCATACTTTTTCTATAACCATCATTGTTTATTTTTCAATTTTAAAATGTTTAGGTTTGGATTAATAATTGGACAATGTATGAATAAAGCGTTACAGATAAAATGAATGCAATCTCTGCATTCTCTTAAAAGGTGATAAATTTACATTTCAGAGAGTTCAGCATTATTAGAAGAGAATTGAAAATAGCGAAAATTTATTTTCTTTTATGAATTATTCATAGTATAAATGTTTATGTAATAACATGTCCTGTTATTGAATATTTAATATGAAGTTTAATATTTAATTGTGATAGTTTTTGAAACTGTATTTTTTAAAGAAAGAAAGATTATTTTAAGGCAAATCATGATAAATTTTTTCACATATTGAAACATGTTGAGAGATAATTAATGTATACTGACATTTAAATCAAATCTTGGATTATTTGTTTCAGAAATGTTAACACTAAAAGGAAAGAGAAAATCTGTGTCACTAAGTATTCTGAAACAGAAACGAAGAAGAATGAATTTCACCAACTTTTGGAAAGGTAAATACTTAATATTTTAAATGCAAAGATATTTTCTATTGAAATGCTGGAAGGATTATGTATTACAGATAATGCACAATACATATGTACCTGCATAAGAAAATAGTTGTTAATATAATGATTCTGGAATTTTTAATCTGTAAAATATATAAACTATGTGAGTCTATAATATCAATACTAATTAGTACAATTTTTCTCCTCAGATTTCAAGATCTTGCAAATCCCCTAGCTTTCTGAATTACCAACTCTATAAATATAAATTAATCTCATTTAAAAATATGTTCCACAATTTACAACACCTTCCTTTGGTTTGTATTTTCTTGAATTGAGTCCAAGATAGTTAAATTTTTATATTTTATCTACTATAAACCAATTTTTAAAAATCATTGTCTTAGTCCATTTTGTGTTGCTATAAAGGAATACTTAAGGCTGCCCAAATGATTAAAACACACTGGCATGCACTTGAGACTAAAACTCTACTAAAAATAGTTTAATCTTTTCTTGCTGATTCTGGAAGTGTTTTATAG
>NW_012148619.1:6113529-6116545 GCF_000956105.1 Propithecus coquereli
ATTTTTAGCTGTCCAGATAATTTCTTTCTATTTTTTTTTTTCAGTAGAGACTGAGTCTTGCTCTTGCTCAGGCTGGTCTCGAACTCCTGAGCTCAAACAATCCTTCCGCCTTGGCCTCCCAGAGTGCTAGGATTACAGGCATGAGCCACCGCGCCGGCCTGTTTTGTTTTGTTTTAAAGGGTAAGGCATTCCTTGCTTTCAAAGAATTCCTAACTTTTGGGGGAAGATAGTTTGCTTAGTGAAACAATCAGAAAACCACAGATGGCTGTATTTAACTGTACATAACTGAAAATGATCAATGGATCACTCTATATATAACCAGGAAAGAGAGAGAACCTCATGAGGGGCAGCTGTCAGGGAAGGCCACCTAGAGAAGAAAGAAAATGAGACAGAAATACAAAGCAAGAAGATAAAAGAAGAAATTAAACGCCTTCCTGGAGGTTTTGTGATTATTTTGAAATAACTGGAAGACTGTGGTGGAGCTCCCTGGGCTGGGGTTCCCTGGCAAGTGATCGGTACAAGGAGACTTCTACTGCTGCGGAGCTACAGCTGTCTGTGGATCTAGGAGACACAGGTCCTTTCTTCTCCCTGCTGCCCTTTTCTTCAGGGATACCCTGGATTGTACTGAAATACAGTCCTCAGGGATGCAGCTCCATCTGATGCTCCTTCTTTGTTTTAGTCTTGAGAAAGCAAAGTCAGAGTTAAGACTCACTTTCCTGAACTCGCCATAAACCCAAGCAGGCCCCATGGTTGCCCATCCTAACTCCTGGGGTGAGAGTCAGAGGGCTTTGTTTCTGGGGACTTTGCCTCCATTTAACAAAAAAATTCTGGACTGCTTCTTCAGTATCTTGGCCTGAGTTTCCTCACTTTCTAAATTGAATATCATTCTGTGGTGATGCCCTCTCAGGAGGCCACATGATGCAGTAAAAGACCCAGAGAGATGAGTTTTGAATTTCAGCTTTCACATACTACCTATGTGACCCTGAGCAAAAACCTTCACCTCCAGGCTCAGTTTCCTTTTCAGTAAAATGAGCTGCTCAGAAATGGTGTGAGAATTAAATTCAAGAGAAGACATGAAATGTTTGTAGTGCTTGGTCCATTTTACTAATGCGTTGTTGACTTTTTATGTGCCAGACACTTTACAGATATTCATACATTTATTTGTTAACTATGCCTATGAGATAAGGACTGCTATATCCATCTTTTACTGATGGGGCCAATGAGGCTCAGAGAAGTTCAGTAACTTTTCCAAGGTTACACAGCCAGTATATGAGAGGGCTAGAATTTGAATGCAGGCAATCTGACTCCAGAGCCCACACTACGTGTTAGGTGTTTAAGAGCCAATTCTTTTCTTCTTCTCTCCCCATTTATGTTGACTAGCATGTGAACTCATTAGAGGAATGAAATATAGAGGAAACTGCTTTTCCCAGTCCTCTCCAACCCACTTGTACAAGCCAAATTCAGCATTAAAACTGGGGTTTCAAAAAGATAGGAAAAAAGATTGACCAACAACCTATTTCTTCTATTCTCTCACCCATTGTCCTGAACAGGATACTCCATGGTCCTAACATTCTCCCCAGGAAAATGTGAGTGGGGGCAGATATGATAATGGTGCCTCTTGTTAGGCCATACTGTAACTGCTTAGCTCTGCAAACATATCAATTTCGGGAAAGTAGAAAGAATTGGGTTGGGAATTTGGGTTTCACCCAAACAGAAGCAGACAAATCTTGTGACTGGCACTCAATTCTCTTATAGTTTCCTCCCCACATCTCACCAGTTCCTATAGGTGAGGAACATGGCCCAGTCCTTCCTGGTCCATCAGCCTCCGGAGTTGGGATGTGAGAAGCAGGGACTTAGTTCCCACTGGTTTATTTACTTCTTAGACCCTCTCAGAGAAATGGAGGGCCTAATTATCTGCTTAATTGCTTTATTCCATTGAAGGAAATAAAATTTATAAATATTCTACATACAGATGAATCTTACTAATGAGCATAAAGTTACCTCAAATTCATTTACTATAAGCAGTGCATTCTTACACAAAATATACTTGGCAAGAATCATGCACTTTCCTCCTTCCAAAGGCAGGATCATCACACAGTGTTCTTTAGGAAATGCCCCATCACTCCCCTTTAGCTCTGTTTTTCCTTCCTCACAATTGTATCTCTTTACCTCTGTCCTAAACTGACTGTCTAGGGTCCAGTCTGTCCCCCTCCAGCCCATTTTCCACCTTTCTGGCAGTAAACTTTATAAAGAGCAGATCTGATAACACAATATGTCTGCTCTAACACTGTCACTACCTTCCTGCTTTATGGCGTAGAAACCAGGTTCATCAGGCTGGAATCCTACGTGCTTTCAGTTGGTTCCCATCTTTTCCTGTTTTATCTCTTCCCTCCTCCTGATACACTCAGCTCCAGTCTAACCCTTTCTGATGAACTCCTATTTATCCTTTAAAACCTAAACCAAATGCCACTTCCTTGGATAAGGCTCTTCTGGAGGAACTCATTGTTTTTCCTGTGTTCTTACAGCACACTGGCAAGGTGCCTATGACCATGCTCATTTCATAATGCACTGCAGTTGCTGGACTCTCTCTACCCTTGACTAGATAGGGAGCTCCTCAGGGAACAGAGAAACTGTCATTCATCTCAGTATCACAGGGCTTGCCTAGTGCTTGTTTGGAGGGTAGAGGGGAGGAGGGGGGAAGAAATAATGTTTAATGTTTAGCCAGGCTAAATAGTTCAATTTCAAAGGAAGTTAAAGGACTATAGCAAGCATTTCTGGTAAAGGGTGATGGGGAATTGGTGAAAAATGTGACTTCGACAACCTTGCAGAAAGATCAAAACTTCAACAGAAAAAGTTGAGGAAGATGTTTTAGGTAGAAGGAAGAGCATGAGCACAGGCACAGAAATAGGAAAGTGTGGAACTTACTGAGGAATGAAAAGTCAATAGCAATGTGCTTACCTGTTTATTGGTCATGCCTGGCACTGTGCAAAGCACTTTTAAAAGTCAGCCTTTGGCC
>NW_012148619.1:6116820-6131396 GCF_000956105.1 Propithecus coquereli
AAAAAAAAAAAAAAAAAAAAAAAAGTCAGCCTTTAAGCCTCACAGCAAGCCTGGAAGGTAAGAAATTTAGGCATAGGGAAGTTAAATAATTTCCCAGAGTGCCACAACTTAGAAAATGATACTTAAAAGGGTCTGACAGGCTCCAGAGTCCAGCTCTTGGTTGTCTCACAGTCCTGCAGAGTTGTCATTAATGATCCAGTCCCTTGATTTCTTTTATTTTTTCCTATTTGCTGCTTGAAACTTTCTGTATGCAAGGTCAATTTTTATATCTTTTTGCAGGTGCACTGAAATTTTAAATTTACCTTCTGCAGCTCGGAGATTGTTCAATGAAAAGGGAAAGGAAATATTTACCGTGGAAGACCTGCAAAGAGATGAACTGGTAAAGACTGGATTTGAAACTAAAAATATTAATATATGAATACCACCCAAGTAAAAATGTCCTTAAATATAAGACTTCATATGCTTACTATTTTTATTCTTATTTTTTTTCAGAATTATCCTAACTGAACAACCATCAGAAAGTAGCACTAAGAGCTAACATTGTTGAGAGCTTCCTATGTGTCAGGCATGGTTTTCAAAGCAGTGTATAAATTAACCCATTTAATGCTCATCATGACCTGATATGATGGATATTTTCATTATCCCCACTCTATAAATTAAGGAAGAAACTGGAGAAGGCCAAATTACTCACCACTTGTAATGTCTGTCTTCTACTCTGAAGCAGACAGATACTCTACTCTTTCTGAAACCCTCAAAATGTAGTTGTTTAATGATTTCTTACTAAATGATAATTTTTATTTTTCAGGAAAAAAATTATATCTACTTTTTCACACACTGTATTTTAGGTTGCTGGAGAAGGCTGAGAAGTAGAAGGATTTTAGTGGCCCAGCTTTTTCTCCCATTTATGGAATTTGAGGCATTAACTTGAAAAAAATGAAAACAAAATAAACAAACAGGAAAAAAAAACCTGCCTTGACTGATATCTAAAATTCTTTGAACAGAGCACAAAGCTTGCGCTGTATTATCATAACTTGACTCAGGGTCTGATCATAAAGACTCCTTGAGAGAATCTTGAACCAAAGAACCATTGACCAGTATCGGAGGCAATATAGCGGGGTGGACAGTCTGTTGTTCCTGGAGGCTGGTAGACCTTATTTTGAATCCTATTGCTGTCATTTCCAAGTTTTCTGTTTGTTCATTTTTAATGTTTTTGTTTTTTTGTGCTGCTATGCTTATTCACTGTGTTTTTTTTTAGAAAAATAATTAAGGTAGATTGCTTTAAAACATACAATACAAAAAGACACATTTAATGTAAAGATAAGTATAGATAAGGCCACCAGGGCAAAGGGAGTATGGGTGTGAGGAAGATAAGATGGAGCCAGGAGTGACTGAATATCTGCTAGAAATTAACCTGTCACTGCCCTGAGCAGCCAACATGAAGATGCAAACATGAACAGTTACATGATAAAATATGTTCATAAGAGAAAAAAGAAGCCCATTTTTCAAGAACAAGAAATTTTTAAGGATGTTTTTCCTGGATCTTCATACAAAGAATGTTTGTAATGATCCGTGTGAATAATCAGAAATGCAGCACTGAATTTCTCTTTCTTCTTACTGAGTCTTTCTCAATATATCACTATTTTTTCTCATCTTTAAAGAAATATGTATTCATTCATTTAAGGACATTTAAGAAATACATATAAGCAAAATGAAGAGGAAAATGTGTCATCTATAATCTTATTATATAGAAATAGCCATGTTAACATTTTGGTGTTTGTACTACAAGTTCATTTATACCAGGGGTTATTAAACTTTTACTGTAAAGGGTCAGATAGTGGATATTTTGGGCTTTGTCAACAATAGGGTCCCTATTGAAATGTCAGCTCTGCTACTGTAGTGTGAAAGTAACCATAGACAACATGTAAATGAATGGGCATAGCTGTGTTCCAATAAACCTTCATTTACAAAAACAGGCAGCAGACCAGATTTGGGCTTCACCCATAGTTTGGCAGCCTCTGATTTGTGCCTATTTCCCTTCCTTCCTTCCTTCCTTCCTTCCTTCCTTCCTTGTCCTTCCTCCCTTTATTCTTCCTTCTTTCCCCTCCTTTCTTAAAAAATATTTTTAAAAACTTTTATTTTGAAATAATTATAGATTCACAGGAAGTTTCAAAGATAGTGTAGAGAAGTACTTTTTAAACTCAGTACAAAACCCTTGAAATTCGTCAAAGTTGTTGCCTTTATCAGCAGTTTGTTCCTTTTTATTTCTGAGTAGTATTCTATGGTTTCTTTAATCATTCACATATTGTAGGACATTTTGATTATTTTGATTGTTTCCAGTTTTGGCTATTACAAATGCTTCTGTGAACAATTGTATACAGGATCATAGACTCTTTTTTTGATAGGTATATGTTTCATGTGGAGAACATTGGATCAATCCTGAGCTGTCCATTGCTCAGCAAAAGAAACAAATCTTCCTGAGGAACCTAGCGTCAGACATTTCCAAAATTCAAACCTTCTGCAGCACACGTAAGATAGAAGGTAAGCACTGGAATTATTTGCCTTAATATATGCAGCCAAAATAAAATGCTTGACGATATTACTTTGTTTAAAAAAAAATCCAGGTTTGTTTAAGCAGCTCATATTTCACCTCTGCATCTTGCTGTTTAACTATTTAGACTAACGTATATTTAATAGGGTTGCATATTTTACTTTATACTACAATTTAGATGTGCAAAGAAAACATAATCTCTTCATTTTGTCTTTAACAGATCTGGCTTTCTTTTGAGCCTTGTGCATTCTTATCAAGGGAAAAGAAATTAAATGTCCAATTGGCTTTAAATTTTGTCCCATCTAGTAATTTAATTAGTCCCTTAGGGAGAACTTTCAGATGTCTGAGTTTCCACACCACTTTAGTTCCTCTCTAGGATAAAAGAAAAGCACTTGCTTCCTGGGCTCTAGTGGCTGAAATCTATGGCTGGGGTGACTTGTGTTCCATTCTTTTGTCCCAGACAATGCTAATGCTCTGGGTGGGGGATGCTTCCTGCCTAACTCAGCCTCCCCTCTGCTCCTTACTGCCCTCTGAAGCCTGGCTATGACTGAGTGGTCGTCTCTGCTACAGAGCCACCTCACCTCTGCTTGGCAGCCACCTCTTGAAATCTCCCCAGCAAGACTCTCAGCAAACCCTGAGTCATTGCTGTACCTCCTAGAAACCAGATCCAGGTTCACATGGCTGTGCTTCAGATTGAAATAGCAGTGTAGCTTGAGAGGTAACCTCTTCACAGTGTCCTGGACAATGGGCAGTGTCCTCAACGTTTCCCTGGATTAACTAAGATACCCAAAGTGAAGCCAGTGAGGAGAATCGGGATATCCTGTGTTGGTTTTCTGGCTTTCTGTCTTGTGTCTCCAATCCCCTCTGGCCCAGAAATGATGGTTTTTCTCCAGGTCAGTCCTGAAGTTAAACCCTTGATATGGGAGCTACAGGCTCATAGGTCATGACTGTTCCATCCTGAGTTGCATGGTTATTGTCTTATGGCAGTATGGTATTTGAATGTCAAAAACTATCTTTGGACTTTTGCTTTCCTTGTGTAACCTTCCTAATTTCCTCATGATCCTCCTCTTTCCCTTAAGACTGCCGAGGATCCAGGACAAAGGTTCTGTACAGTGAAAAGAAAAAGAGAAAAAAACAATATAATTTAAAACGTTATCCTATTACATATATCAAACATTATACGGTAAAACTTTGCACGTGTCTTTCAAGCCATTGGAACTTTCGCTGATGAGTTTGAATCCCAGAGAATGATCTAGAAAATGTATCTGTAGACATGATGTAGATGATGTAGACCATTTGAATAGTTAGAATCTAAAATAATTAACTTATTTTTGGAAAGACCTACTTTTACTATTTTTGACTAAGAATGACTTAAGAGAAAAGAATCTACAAAAATTAAATGAAATTAAATTTGACTTATTAGTTCAACAAACAACCAATGAATAGACCAAAAAGCTGGAAATTTTTTGTGTTTATAGTTTAGCATGTGTTTTTAAATTCCTGGTACTCTACAATTGTAACTAATATGTCCTTGCAATTTGTGCATTTCTGCCTAGGTCTTGTTTTAGAAGTCCAAAGTCACATTGTGTCTGGAGGCAAGCTTGCTGTGAAACCGATAGCAATTTTTGGAGAAAAGAAGCAAGTTATAGAAGCAGAAGAAAAGCAAATGCAAAAAGATACTTTAACAACAGAAAATGGTTCCACTGAAATTCTGTAAGTAATCAGTGTAGCCAGAAAAGCTACCTGGCTGCTTTTTGAACTCAGCTCATTAGCCTGACAACAGTACAGAGCCCGTGCAGGGAGCCCATGCCAAGTCTGTGAAACTGATGGCAGGTGAAGAGCTAGTATTTAATTAGTTTGCTGGCAAGAGGATAGAACTGGAGCTTCAATGTTCAACCACTGCAATGATCTACTGTCAGTACTATTGTTATAATGTTACTACTTTAAAAGACTAGAATCTTAGAATTGTAGACATTTATTTGAGGAATTTATTATGTTTTGTTTCTATAAACATTGACTTTAGGGACAGTTATGTTTCTTCCCTAAAGTAGGTTCAAGTTAGATGCAGGTTAATATACAGTTGTCTTTCTGGATCATTGAAATAGCTTTCTGATTGGTTTCTATCTCCATAATATCTTCCTTCCAATTCACCTCTAAGTTCCAATTGTGAGCAATTATCTTTCTAATACACGATCCTTCTCACCCAGGTTTTCAATAACTACCTATTGCAGACAGAAAAAATTATTAGTCTGGAATCCCAAGCCCTCTGACCCTCATCCATACTTGTCTTTGACCTTCCTGTGCACTCCCGTGCCGGCTTCCTCTCCACACTTTTTCTTCCTGCCACATGAACTCCAAGCTCTGCTCAGCCAATAACAAGCTGTCGCCTGCATTTGGCACATTGCATTTACATTCTGTTGCAGACCTCTGAACCACATATTAATTTCCCTCTACCTGAGGTACTTTTACTTGCCCTGTACTTATCCGTAGAATGACTCTTCATCACTGAAATCAATTACAGCAATGATCGTATGTAGCAATGTGTTTATTAGTCCCACTCCTCCCCCCACCAACCTGGGAACTCGACTCATTGAAGGCAAGAACTCTGTCGCAGCGTAACTGGCTTTAATCATCATTTACTGAATAAATGAAGGAAGGAATGAATTAGTTTCCAAATTCTAAATCCAAAAATACCTGGTTAGTTACCATTGCAATAAGTATGAAAATTAATATATATATGTCATTGTTACAAACTGTTTCTGTCCTCAGTTATAAGAATATGAACGTATATTTTCAGAATCAAATTTCCTCATTTGCTGGGTGATTCACCTAGGCCTGTGACCTGACACTAACAAAGGTAGTAGAAGGCATTTTTGCAGAGAGAATGAATTGTCCTAGATGGCATCTTTCTCAACAGTTCAGGAATTGAACAGAAATTTTCCTAATATTCCCTTCTGAAGAATGTATCATCTAGCCTCTGAGTTATTTAGTCTGCACTTGGAAAAAAAGTAAATAAATGGAAAGTAAGAAAAAAGAAAGAAACGTCTTTGAGAGCAAAGATCCTCATTGTTCCGAATCATAGATTTCATCAAAGCCTGGAGTCTTTGAGGAAAAGTAATTATGTCCACTCAAAACACAGTACAGGCATCTCATGCACATTCTAAGTTAGGTTCTTTTGCTTCAGCCTCTTCTTGAATACTCCCAGCAATAGATCACTGTTTCACGAGGCAGCCCTTATGACATTTAAATAATTAATTATTTAGGATATCTCCATCCCATGATTTCATCCATTTCTCTGTACTATGCCCTATTCCTCTTCTACTTGACAGTCCTTAAAATATTTGAAATATTTATTAGTACACTGGGTTATCTCATTGCCAGGCCAACTTTCACTAGTTCTCTAAACCATTTCTTATGACATGGTCCTAAATCGTCTTACATTAAAATGTCAGTAAGATTTCCCAGACTTTCTTACAAATGCTTTTTTTGGAGGTTTTTGCATATTTGAGAATGGGGATGATTTAAGGAGGGACATCCATAAAACAAAAGCCTAGAACATAAATCTAGAAGGAACTTTTGAGATTGCTTTTTGATTGTAAAGATGTCCAGTAAAAACAATAAGAAGCAAAATGAAAAATAAACTCTGGGAACACTAACCTCCCATTTTTATGCTTTATGGAAAAAAAGACTTTCAGAACATACAGCTTCAAGGAAACTTTCTCATTTTCTCACCAAATTACAGGTACCCTGGCTACCTCTTGAGCCTTGTCTAGTACTACCTTTCCCCTCACTCACTGCATACCTGTCAAACCAGTGTCTTTCTGTTCCTCAAATGGGAAAATGTATTTTTGCTTCAGAGCCTTTCCATTTGTTCTTTTCTCTACCTGGAATGCTCTCTCTCTAGATCCTCACATGGCTGTCTCCTTCCCATTGTCCAGATCTCAATTTAAACATCACCTCTCAGAAGAACCTTCTCTGATTCCATTGCTAAAGTAGACCTCACATCACCTCAGTCAATTTCCATTACAATATCTTATTTTATTCCATTTACAGCATTTATCTTATTTATTTATTCATTTGCTTGCTTATTATCTTTCTTCTTCCCACTAGAATGCAAACTCTATGAACTCTAAGAACTTACTTGTTTTATTCATTGCTATCTCCCCAATGCTTAGAACTCTGTGCCTATGATATAGTAGATGTTCAAAAAATATTAGCTCAAGGAATGAATAACTGATGAATGATTAATTCTAAGAGTGAATGAACAAATGAATAAATTAATAAAGTAAGATGGATTTTAAAATGACTGTTCTAAAACTTACTTGAATATACTTTATTTGCCAGGAAGCTCAATAGATGATAGATAAATTCCAAGTAACAAAATTAAACATCTGGTTTTGGTTGAAGATTTTTATTTGTACTTTGCTAACTTTGTTACAACTAAGAATGACTTTTTTCTTCAAAGAAATGGAGTTGGTGAGAAAGCTGTGTTTTTTATTTTTAACACAAGATGGCACTGTTGTTTTTTAACTGTTAGGGAGATTTTTGACTTGAGAAGGCACTTGTGCTGCATGCAGGTCTGAATGAGGCAGTCATTACCCTACCAGTTTCATATCCACATGTAATACTTCCATTACATTTTAAAAGTGTACAATCTGCTCTACTAGCACAGGAACTGTCCCTGAAGATGTTGGTAACTTGATAATGCTTGCAGTTACATCAAATTATCATAAGCACGTTGGCGATCACAGTCTGCCCCAGAGAACTTTATTTACATGTATGCATATTTAGAGTTGAAATATGTTTTCTGCTTTGCCTGCCCTCAGCCAAGCAGTCCTCATATTATGTCATGATTCCACTAAAGGAAAATGTGCTCTAAACAGTGGCCTGGAACTTTATATATACAGTTCTGTACAGAGATTACTATTCCCATTCACATCTTCGTCTTAGTAAGAAGGCAGAGGCTGGCTCAATTAGTCAAACTATGACTAATTTAAGTGTTTTAGTATGTTATTCTCTATCAAAATCTGGCACATATGTGCAGATGCTATTTAGGTCTCTCTCTAGATTTCTCTATTGAGAGGAAAAGTTACGTTAATTAAGATTTCTTAACATTATCTAATGAGTAAACTTTATGAAACCCAGCAATCTAGACTGTACCATTGCAGACAGAATTATGACCCATTTATGGGGTAGACAGAAGGAGTCTCATTACATGTTCATTACGAATTTCTTAAACTACTGGGTAGTCTTACTCTTTATAATTTTTGAAATATAATACATAGTTCCATTTTTTCTAAGTAAATGTAACAAAAATCAATGCTGTTTATTATGTGATTGAGGAATTTTATTTATAGCCTTATATTAAAATAATAAGTGATGCAATAGTAAGATGTGGACTTTGAACTTTAGGCACCCTTAGGGAAATATGATTTATAGATCTACCAATATCCTGCAGGATATGATCAGACTAAACCTCAGAAAAAATCCTGTGAACACAAATCAGAATTCTTAGACTTGGGTTTGCTTCTGATCCTTGTTAGAGATTCACATGCAAGAGCCCATCTCCGAATGAAGGCTTGTCACACACTTCTCAGGTATGCCTGGCAGGAAATTTTGCATGACTTTGATGAGGATGACAGTCTTCCAAAGAAAATGGAAAAAGAGCTTTTTGAAAATGTGGAACCACAGAAGAAATACAGGTAAAAAGTTGCAAAAAATTACTGCTAGAGAGTTCTGCCTAGCCTTAGATTCTCTCAACTTGGGACAAACATATTCCTGGGCTTTTTTGTTGCTGTTAGCTGCTGTTTCTATCAACATGCACATTTTTATCCTATGTTTATGATTATAAAGTATTTGCAAAAATTCGTGGGCAGGTTCTTTCCCCCTTGGTTTATTTTGTGCAATATAATATAATTTCTTGCTCATTGGTGTGTCTTTTCTACTAAACAGTATGCTCATCTACCTTTGCCTCCTAAGACCTTAGTACAGAACCTATATATTTGTTGAATGAATATGTGAGCGAACTTATGAATAAACATGTAGAATGTGATGCCTGATGTGTTTAAGAAATTAGTAAAATGCAATTTCTTTCTTTTTAATTCAATCTTTTTTGATCAATGTCCAAAATTTGGCCAATGTCCAGGAATCTATAGTACTTTGTCTTATTACATAATCTTTAGACATTTATTTAACATTATAGCAGTTACTGGAATATGTGAATTAAATGGTTTTGGCACTTTAACATTTAGCATTAGACGAGACACATTGTAGGGGAGTAGGGGCTTAATAGATGTTTACGGATTAATTTAATTGCCAATGCCTTGTGATATTTAATATTTTTAATAAGTCTACATAATAAGGTCCTCAAGTAAGAGAGTCCTTTCAATTAACTTCTCAGTGGATCATTATTTTCTTTTATGATATTCTATGAACTTTTAGAGGAGAGTGAAAAACTTGGAGAATGGTGTTCTATTTCCAGGGATACTATAGATAGAGGATAACAATCATAGTTTGAACAGAATTCTTTTATTTCTCTGTTTTGATTCTACATACCCCCTCTCCTTTCCTAATTCTTTTTTGGATTTCACTTTTTCCTCTGTAACTAAATTACTTCTTCAACTGAACTTTTCTCTTTGCTGATGAATGTATCAAATATTCTCCTGGATAAACATTTATTTCTGTTATAAAATGAACTCAATATTCTACTTTTTATGTCAACTTAAAAGTATAAGACTAATAGCATTTCTGTTGTTCTGATGATACGGTTTACTATCACAAGTTAACATGGTTCACAGTGAAGCTCTCACCAACAAAACTTACAATCTCTAGCACATCAAGTGCACGGGGTGTTTTTCTGCCGCTAATGGATGTTTCTTTATCTTAGCCATTTGCCAGAGCATGGTAAATTGCAGAAGCTTTGCCTTCAGCAGTTTGAATACACGGATGGGCAAATTGTAAACTGTGCTGCTCCTCAGCTAGTCTTGGGGGTGCAAGGTCCCAGCCTCCGGTCAGGCATGGAGGTGGTTTTGGTGGAGAAGAAATCTGACGGTAGTCATCAACGCTGGCTACACAAGAAAGACAGCAGGTAATCCCATTATATTTGGGGTTAATATGTCAAAAGGTGAATAGGAGCTTAAGAAGTCTGGCATGGTCCCTGAAGAACAAGCAGGGCGATATTTGAGGGCTATGGATTTTCTATTTCACTTAGCTGATAATCCTTTATCCTGGCCAAAAAGAGAAAGAGAGTAAAATCAAATGCAAATGCTAGGTAAGCTACATACAGTTTATCTGCGATTAGATTCCATTAAGAAATGTTCACTCCATAGTTTTATCTTGCCATCAGGCTCAAGACTGGACTGTAATTAATTTTATTTTTATGATATGAAGCTATCAAATAAGAATTTTAAAAAGTTCCTAATTTTAAAAATGTTTCAGTACTTTTCATTAACTCGACCCCCACCCTTCCCCACACGCATGCCTTCCCTTCCTCCTCTACCTTCATAAAATAACCAGCTGGGGGCTTCCACTCACACAGTAAAAACTAACTGTTACAGATTGTCAACCTAATTCAATGGCCTTAGTTTCAAACCGACTATAGTACTCTCAAAAGGTTATTTTTGAGACAATCAGGAGAAATCTAAAACACTTGGCTATCTGATGATATTGAGGAAGTCTTATTAATTTTGTTAAGTGTAATAATGGTTTAACGGTCATGTTAAAAAAAGAAAAAAAGTCTTGATAAGTTAGAAACATATTGTAGTAGTTACAAATAAAATTAAGAGATTTCTTAGATATTCTTTAAAATATTCTACCAAAAATCAAAAATTTAAAAAGTTGAGGGGAATGGAAGAAACAAGAATGGCAGAATGCTGATAGTTATTAGATCCATGATGGCTTATTATACATTTCTCTGTTTCTGTGCGTGTTTGAACAATTCTTTAACAAGAAAGAAAATAATTCCCTGTTTTTCAGATTGGTTTGCTTCAAATTCTACCATTAATATTATATGGTGAAGCTCCAGGAGCCTCTAAAATCTCTTGAAATAGTGTACAAAGTGTATGTTTGTGCATCTGTGCAAAAATTTGTTTTTTCTTCGAAAGAGCTGTGATTTTCACTGGATTCTTAAAAGGTCTGCAATGCAAAAGGCTCATGAATCAGTGCTTCGTGAGAGATTGCAAAAGCTTCAGCAGGCGGCAGCAGTGGGCCCAGCATGGGCCGGAGAGGAGTTAGTCTTAACTCTGCTCACTGAGATGAGCAAAGCCGCCAGCAGGGAACGCTCGCTGAGCTGGTTTTAGGGAAGCCTGGAAAACCAACTGTGTAGACAAACCAGGCGATAGCGTTCCTTTGCCCCATTCACCTGGGCTAAGCTGCCTTTGCAGTGTAGAGCTAGGATGGCAGGCTTTTGTTCCTGTAAATGGTTTGCCGTATGGGACCAGAATTCATTCTTTCAGCTGCAAAGAGTTATTGAGGGCAGTGTTTTAGGGGTGGTGCTTTAGCTAAGAACAAAACAGATAAAAGTCCTTGTCCTTTGGAGCTGACATCCTAGTGCTACCCCATCTCTACATTATATTTAGCAATATGTCTTTTTGCCTTGGCTTTCTGTGTTTCCACTTAAGCCTAAATTGGAATTTGAGCATGGCTAATGAATTCAGGTGAACATGCATGGGGAATGAGAGATGTGACCTGAGAAGACTTGGTCATCGGAAGAGAGTGCTAGTCCTGAGTCCTGCTCGGTGTCTGTCAGTGGTTTTGTCTTTCATTCTGAGTGCTGTGGAGAAAGCAAGAAGAGGGGAAGGCTGTTTAAGAAAAATCAATTAAGTTTTCCTCAAACACTGTGAGATGTTGTGCCATGAGCAGCACTGCCTTGGATAATTGAACCATGTGTAACAGAAAAGAGAAGAAGGATAGTTTCTTCCAATCTCCTCCCACTTTCCAGAACATTCTGCAACTTTGTCATCACAAGGCCTCCCCATGTCAAGCCACAGAATAGAGGGGCAGTTGGTGAGAGGGAGATAGTGGTATTGATTCATCCCTTATCAGAAATTTCAGAGTGCAGAGAGAGGAGATGGAGTAGCGGGGGCCTAGTGGGACAGGATTCGTTCGTGAGCATGAGCCACTTCTAGGAAGACCCAGACACACTTGGGCATGGGAGATTTTGCAGAAGTCTTGGATTGGATGTGGGCACAATTCAGAGCAATATATGTCCCATGGTAGAAGTGCGTTGCATAGTGACAGTAATTCTGAGCTTTCTTCCACATCCTCCGTTGGCATATTGCTTTGTTCTCTTTCACATAAATAGATGCTAGAATGCATTTGTTCTGATAAGCTAGTGGGGCCTGGAGAACCTTGGTTTACACTACGTAGTAGAAACCTGTAGAAAATTCTATTAATGTTAACCAGTCTTTTTATCCTCCACATTTTGTCCAGGTGGCAAGTTAGGGTATATATGCATACATATATGTTCAATATAGTATATAGATATATAATTATTATATGTTATATATATTACCCTAGGGCTGAGGGAGAGTACACAAGAAAGGAAAAACTTGGAATTGGGGCCCCTCCCCAAGGCTGGGGTTCAGGCTTCATTGGAATAGGTGTGGTTCCATCCCATTGGATGGCAGAGAAATTTCGCTGGTGCTCCTGGCCAGAGCTGGTCTGTGGCTGTTGGGTACCTTAGTCCATTTTCTCTTGCTTACAACAGAATACTTGAAACTGGATAATTTATAAGAAATGGAATTTATTTCTTATAGTTCTGGAGGCTGAGAAGTCCAAGATTGAGGGGGCACATCTAGTGAGAGCCTTACTGCTGGTGGAACTCTCTACAGAGTTCTGAGGCAGCGCGGGGTATCATGAGGTGAGGGGGCTGAGCTTGATAACACACTATCCTCAAGTCTTTCTTCCTCTTCTTATAAAGCCACCAGTTCCACTCCTATTTTAACCCATTAATCCATTAACCGTTTAATCCATGAGGCATTAATCCATTCATGAGGGCAGAGCCCCCATGATCCAATCACCTTTTAAAGGCCCCACCTCTCAATACTGCCACATTGGGGATTAAGTTTCAACATGAATTTTGGAGGGGGCATTCAAACCGTAGCACTAGGCATGCAGGAAGCAATTCTCTGGAACATATATGGGGGTGCAACTGGTTGCTAGGTACACCAGCATGCAAAGGGAGTAGGGGTGCTGGTACAGCAGGAGACTTGAAGGATGGGGTGTCCGTGTCGAGAGGGCAGTGAGCACATGATCACCAGGCAGGTCAGGGCTGTGAGGGTGCTGAGAGACCTGTGTTCTGGGCACACCTGCTTGAAGCACAGCATCACTGAATATTCTCACTCCCAACAGCTGACCTCATGCCACAGCCAGAAAGAGCAGGAGAGCCCCTTCTTCCTGTCATCTTCCAGCATTCTCTACTGAGAAAGCTTAACATCACACTTACCATAGGGCAGGAATTCTTAAAGGATTCATGTCCGTTATCGCAGAGCATGTATGGACCTGAGAGGCAACACATTAATAAGTGGCACGGAGGGAGATCTAATCTGGTCATGCTACTTTGTAATGTGACTAATCCTGTTTTCCCAAGGACCTTTCACCTGGTGAGTAACCCGGACTTTGTGCTGGCTGTGTCTATGACCAAGGCTAGAAATGATGTCTGTGGCTATCCAGTTATTGTTCAGGTAAGATATGTATAAGCTAAAGATTAATCATGGCCCTTTCATTATTATAAATTTAAGTAAAGCTTTAAGCTTCCTTGTTGTGGAGAAAAAAAATAGCTGTCATAGAATCCTATTTTGAATGTAATTGTTAAAATGTTTACAATAGTCTGCCTAGATTTCAACTTGAACATGTTCATGTATCTCTTAATTTAGTTTAATCCAACAGATGGTGATTGTGGGCTTGCTGCATGTCAGGCATTATGCTAGTTACTGAAATCAAATTCAATGGCAAGCATGAGAAATTGTCCCAACAGCATTCACGGAGCGTTTAGTCTCAGTGGTGGGTGCAGTCATGTGAATGATTCTTAGATTCCCCTAAATTCAATCATCGGGAACATATGCCAGGCCCTCTTTACCTGATAACTGGAAGGAGAACTTGGTGAGAGAGGTCTTCCTGGAGGACGTGAGCTTATCAGTGTTCATTTTACTAAGCAACCCATTTGAAATACTATTTTAATACACTTTTGCAAATGCTTATAACAGCCAAACAGTTTTTGAAGACTCTAGAGAAGTCTGGCTTCATTTGAGTTTTGGACAAAGACCTAGGAAGTTCTTTTCTCACGTTTTCTGTCACTCTCACTTATAACTCAAAACACTCCTAAACATATTTTTCTGTGCTACTAGGAGAGAAAGTTTAGGAGCATTCCTGCTCTGCATTTACTTTCTGTATTCTCCACAGTATATTCCAGCCTTTTGTTAAACAAAATATATTGTCTCCAAATAACATTTGCTTTATTCTGTGTTTTTAATAGCAACGAGGCAACTTGTTTTGCAGGCCCTGAAACCAAAATTGGGACATAGCAATCTGGACAAGTACCAAAGCTTAATTAAGTCTTCCATCCTGATGATAAATATGGACTAAAAATTTATTCTAGGAGATGCAGTGTATATAAAGTTGTGTCCTTCTCTGTCAGGTACCTCTATAACACAGACCACAGTGAGATAAAACCTCAAACATAGACAAATTTAATACCTTAATCAGTTTCACAAAATTATAGATATAGATGTTTTCCCCTGAGGTTCCTGTTTTATAAGAAATAAATTTGATCCTAGGGTAATTTGGGTTACTTTTCAAGATTTTTTCTATGCTGGTGTTCCATTTTTATTTATTGAAGCAATCAATTTGTGAGAAAATATTAAAGTTCATGTAAAATAATAAAAATGAAGCATGGTAGGTTAATGCGATTAGACCCTTTCCTGTTCCTTGAAAATACAGTCTTTGGTTTTCCAGACCTCTGAGGGAGGCTTTGCTGTCGGACCCATTAAATCAATTCTTGAGACTCATTTATTTTCTTCTTTGCTATTAA
>NW_012148619.1:6132201-6139570 GCF_000956105.1 Propithecus coquereli
GCTGTTTTGTTTATTATGGGGAAATTTTGAGAAACAACCTACATATTTAACCATTGGAGATTAGCAAAATAAAATACTCCTAAAATGAAATGATATATATGTGTTTAAAAGATGTTAGGAAAAGGTTCATGGAATGTTGTTTTTAAAAATACAATACGAAATTGTGTATATTGTGTGATTCCATTTTTGCAAATCAATGAATGTGTATTTATAAATATAAAAGTATTATGTATATAATCACCAAAATACCAAACAGTAGTTATCACTACATAATGACATTATGAGTAATTATCTGCACTTTCTAGATTTATGCAATGAAAAATATGACTACCATAATCATTTCATGAACTTATCTATTTGACTTCATATTTTGTTGCTTTTTACAGAAATATAACCCATGCAACAATGGGACTGCCAATCAAAAGTGGAATTATTTGGAAAATATGAAAGCATTTATGGCCTTTCATAGCACTGCCCTGAATAAGGAAATTACGTCAGCAAATTATGCTGGTGTTTGTACATCATCTGTGATTAAAGAAGAAAACATTGACCAACCAGTAAGTGATTCCTTCCTCTTGAAGATAAAAGAAAAACAGGCTAAAATAGGGTCACCTAATAAAGCAAGAAACTTTTTTTCCCTAGAAAACCTTATGTTTGTATAAGTTGAATGCTGATATTTGAATGACATCACTTAGCCTCTGTGATTCTGGTTAGGAATGAATGAAGAAAAATTATGAGGAAAAAACAAATTAGACAGTCTATATAAAAGTTCTTTAAATTTTTATTGTGGAAATTTTCATACATATTTCAAAGTAGAGAGACTAGTACAATAAGTCTTCCTTTACTCATCATCCAAATTGAACTATTATCAAGGTTTTGCCACATATGCCAACCCTTGATGTGCTATAATTGCATCTCTACATTAAGTACATACTTCTAAAAATTTCGTACATTTTTTGACATAATTATCATGCCACTCTCACAACTAACAAAATTAACAATTATTCTTCGGCCATCTGATACTCTGTCCTTAATCAAATTTCCCAGGTTGTCTTAAAAATTCTTGTTATGGTTTGTTGGTTTGAGTCAAGATTCAAATAAGGTCCCCAAGTGACATTGGGTTACATAATCTCAGTCCATCGTGATATAGAACGTCCCTTATTTGCATTTGTTTGTTTCCTTGTGGCATCTTTTGACTTGTTTCTTCATCTCCCATAATTCCTGTAAATGAAATTGAGCATTAGAGTTGCAATTAGATTTATGTTTAAAATTTTTTGGCCAGAATCTTCATAGGTTTTCCTGCATGTTTCCTACTTATCACTTATGCAGGCTATGTTTAGGTTTTCCATTTTTAGTAATAATAGTTATCAGTGGGTTTAGGTGATTATAACCTGATCCTATATTAAAAATTCCCAATGACTTTTCATCTAATGTCACCCTTTTATTTTAGAAGGGTCAATTTTGTATAATTCTTTTTCCCTGCATTTATTAGCTAAACTTTGAATATAAGGAAGAACTTTACCTCATCAACTAGATACTTGACTACCCAAAAATATGGTTTGTAAGTGAAGGTAGGATAAATGCTTAATTCTTTCTAATATCTTTCTAGTGTAACAAACCACCTGAAAATGTAATAGCTTAAACTAACAACACTTTTTTGTTTTGTGGACCAGCAATTTGGGCTGGGCTCAGCTGGGCAGTTCTGCTGGTCTTGCTGCAGTTTACTAATGTGGCTATAGTCATCTGGTGGTTCTTCAGTGGTTTTGGTGGTTCTCTGGGGACCAGATGGTCAAAGATGGTCTCCCTCATGTGTCCAGTGGTTGGCAGGCTGTTCACTGGGGGCACTGGTTGTTCAACCACATGGCTTCTCCAGCAGGCTAGCTCAAGTTTGTTCACATTGTAGTCTCAAGGTTCTAATTTTAAAAAGCCAAAAGCAAACAAGCTCCATTGTGCAAGCACTTGTTATGCATCTGCTAATGTTATGTTGGCCAAAGCAATTCACATGTCCTTGCCCAGATTCAAGGAAAGAAGAAAAATGAGAAAGAAACTGCTTCTCGATTGGAGGAGTATCAAAGCCACACTCCAAAGGGCGTGCAAACAAGGATGGGACAGTTTTATTGTGGTCACTTTTACAAATAATCTGCCACACTTTCTAATGTGCAGTTTTGGAAGTTATAGCTGGTTCCAGTTTACTTCCAGTGGTCTTCAATGAGTTGTAGTTTTGTTTTTATTTGTTTGGGTTATGTTTGCTTTTACTTATATTGTTAGCATCATTATAAACTCATTGGATTTTTTATATTTATTCATATTCAAAGTGTTTTAATTATTCTTTTTGGTGCTCCCAAATTGTCCCACTTTAGGCCAGTGGGGGCTCCTTCATGTTGGCTCCTGTGTCTTTTTCAACATGATTCCTTTACTCTTGGATGGCTTCTTTTCTTTTCTGGGCACAAAAAAATGTTCTTTTCTTACCCTATATTAATATATTTCTTGCTTCAAATCTGGAACTGGCTATTTCTCCAAGAAACCCTGATTTTGGACATAAATTATGATCATGGGTGTTGAATTGTCATTATCAAGTTTGGAAATACTTTAAAATATAAATAATAGGGAGCAGAATAATGCCTTTATGTTGAAATTTCAAATTTAGCATTTGGGGATGGTAAAAGTAGTTTATTTATATTATATTATAAAGTGTTTTATAGGAATGCTATCATAATATGGATACACCTGTATAAAACCATGTTTGTCTCCCATTTCAGGGATACTATTATTTCTCACCTGGTGGAAGGAGAAAAAAGATGCTCTGCTTAGCTTGTGGACGATCCATGCGAGCAGAGAAGGGACTGAAAGAGTTGCTTCCAGGGGTTCCATTCTTTTGTGTTTCAGGCTCCAAGACTCAGAAGCCCTTCTCACGAGGGCCGTTCAAGGTCATTAATGTGACTGAGGTGTGTAATGATCTGAGGTCTGCTAATGCACGTGTGGCAACAATTTGGAAACTTTGATGCATTCATTATCTGCCTTGTACTCAAGTTCATCCAATTCATCTTCCTCAGATGCACCTTTACCATTCTACCTGCATTGATTTCCTTTTCTCCATTGTAATTTAAAATACATTGTCTATTAATAGTTCGATATACCCTTTGAAGTTAATTGGGCACTTCTGCACCTTTAATCATCTACTGACACTTTTCACTGTTATCAGTGTTGCTTTTAGGTGAATCTTTACTTAGCAAATCTTTACTTAGTGTAGCAGCTTTTTTGCCTATATCCACAGGATAAACTCCTTTTTACTAGTATGGAACATTTCAGGGGGAATTTGACATGTCATTGTTAATGATTGTTCAGGTTGAGTGCCTGAATTTGCACATCCATGTCTAATATTATTTAGAGTTCAAGGAGGAAAAGAAACCTCTGTCACTTTCCTGTGACCCTAATTTAAAACGGCACCATTTAAAAAATCCTTCCCTTCAAGTTTAGAAGTGAAAAGAGCTAAGCGAACTTACATACTTGAATTTAAAAAAGGAGCAGTTCCTAACAGGTGAGGAACCTTCCAGCCTTGGTGTGCTCTTCAGAGCTCTCTCACCTCTAATCCTGATACACTTGAGTGAGGTGGGCAGTAACAGGTTACAATAAACATCAACCAAAACAATGACTCCGAAGGAGAAAGGAGGTCAGTCCTCCAGGAAACCCGGAGGCATTTTGCTTTGTTTTAGAGATAGTGAGATAGTGTTAGAGAGGTGGAGGGGAGCTAATTGGAAAGAATTCCCAATGTTATAGCTTCTCAGACAGAGCTCTGCTCTTGGGGCAGCATCCTAGGTAGGGATGCAAAGGGAAAGCCGAAGAGTGGTGTTCACCACCCTCATTACCATGTGGTTAAGGCTATACTCATTCCCTTCCTCTTCCATCTTCACCATGGGATGGCATCATCCTAAAGTTAAAAATTCAGAGACTATCTGTAATGTTAGTAGCTCTGGCATCCTTCTTCCCCTTTTCCTGTAGCAGAGGAAAGCAAAGCAAAAAACATCAAAACAACACCACCACCACAAAACAAACAAACAAACAAAAACAACCAAGAAGATGCTAGATACATATGCCAGATGCCCAAAGTCACCTAGTGACTCAGTGACAGGTCTGGAAAGAGAACTCAGGAATTCTGATCCAATGTCCTTCCCACTTTAGCATCAACTATCTATAGCATAAGAAGTAAGTATTGCAAAATTTAGACACCACACACACACATACACACACACTTGTTAAATGAAGGGACTGAAGTATACCAAAAGAACAAAACTAAAAGAAAAAAGTTTGAGTAAATGTACATTTTTTTTTTCAATAAATTAGGCTGATTTATCATCTTTTGAGGCTGAAAAAACTCTAAGTTATTATGAAGAACGTCTATTATCTTTACGGATGGAGACCTGCACGCAAGCTGTATCTCACAGTGGTATGGCAGCTACACACCAGAAAGCAGTGAAAATAATTGCATACAAAAATGGGGATGGATATCGTAATGGGAAGTTAATTGTGGCTGGAACATTCCCCGTGGTAAGTGGCTATCACTTAAATGCTGCTTGCATCCTCAGAGGTAATGATAATGGCAGTTCTTCTGACAAGAAAAAGCAGTGGGATTGAGTGATAAATGTCCCTGACCAGACTCACCAATTTAAGCTGATGAGATCAAGATCTCTGTTTACTTAAAGACACTCTTTTTTATTGTATTTTTGTGGCTACGGACTTAGAAAAATGAGAAACCAGAATATGGTTTTTAGATTGGGTCCAGAGTCCAGATATGCAAGGTGGGGGGCGGGGCAAGGGGGAACAAAGCTCCCAGATTTTCTTTATTCTCGCAACAGAATGTTTTTTTCTGCCTTGCTTCTCATGGCAGCTTCAAACTGTATGTCATCTGAGTAGTCTAAGAGATGCCACCTCATTTATCTTCTGGAGCATCTGAGCACTTACTTGTTGATAGGGTGTTTCATTTCATTTCTGAGTTGGAGAAACGGGGTTGTGTTAGGAGGAACTATGTGGTCTCTCTTGGCGGCTACTCCCCACCATTGTAAGAAGAAAGGAGAGCCCAGAAAGCCCAGACCGAGCTTTGTCCTTCCATTGCTTGTGATTATCGTGTCTTTACATTCTGGCCAATACCTTTAACAATGAATTTTTACAAGTGATGTTAAATATAATATGGAGTTACCCTGCACACTTCCTCGCAAACACACACATCTGTTCATTCACCTCTTTGGTTGAAAACAAATGGATTTTTTATTAAGATATTATTGTTCAATGGACTAAGCAAAGTACAGAAGTTAGTGACTTCAAGATTTGCCCAGGGGTCCACAGCTGGCTTTTATGGTCTTCGGCAAAAGTATTAAACTTTCAGCCTGTTTTCCCATCTGCATAATGGAGGTAATAATACACATCAGTTCTTGCTTTGAAAGTTAACTGTTCGTTTATTTTAAAGCAGTTCATCAATATGAAGTATTATAACAATTTTATACCTTATAAAGCAACAAAACTGAAAGTGGATTTCTAGTTTGAACATTTCTTAGAAAATACTCCGTTGATAAATTGTATTGAGATACATTAACTGCTGTGTTAAGTTTTTAGAGCTAGGAATTTTTACTGCTGGATTGGACTAATGTTGCGAGATTAGGTAGGACAATCTATAATAATATCAGAAATCTTTTCGCCAAAGATCAGTAGTTATTCAGCTTTCTATTTTCTCAAACTAAAGGATTTTCTTAGATTTCTAAAATGACAAGCACTTCATGACTATTTTCAATTCTGTCAGTATTTCCTGTCAGTTCCTTACAGCCTGTGTTATCTAGCTTCTTACAGAATGCACAGAACAACTTGGGCTTGCCCAAGCAGCCTCAAAAGTGTATACCAAAGATGGAACTACAGTCTTTACCTTGCGTGATTTGGTTTTATGGGCTCTAGATGAATCCTTTATCCAGAGGGACTCTGAGGAACAAAAGAAAGACTCCGCTCCTGTTGGAACAGAAGAGTTAACTATGAAAAGTATGGAAAGTTGGCTACATTCTACTGGATTTAGCTGGTTCTATTTGTTTGATCATAAAAAAGTAAAATGTGATTCTTTCATTTAGACACTTCTTCTAGAATTTCAAAATCATAAGAAGCTACTTTTGTAAGTGATTCCAAGAGTTTCAATGAGATTCTCATGTTGTTTTTACCTTATAGAATAATAAGAAAAATTTCAAAAATTAATGTAAATTTTGATTTCAGCACTAAAACATAAATAAGTTGCACAGAATTAACAAAATATGTTTGACAGTTCAGTTACTTAATAGAGCATGAGCATCTTTTGTCCTTAAACTCAGAACCCAAACCAACTGGAGACCACTTAAGAAACTGATCAATGCAAGTCTCTTCCAATCTCTTCCAATTGTTAGCAGAGGTGTCCTCTCTATACCTCTCCTCTTCTCCAACTCCCCATCTCTGCCCTGCTCATCTCCACTCCTATAAAATCCCAGAAGCACCAGGCAATGGCCCTCTATTGCAGCTTTTAGCACATTGCATTGTAATTATCTGTTTACATCTTTGTGTATCTCATTAGACTATAGCTTGAGGGCAGGGACTGTGTCCCAAATAATTTGCTAAATAAAAGCAAGTCATGCTAGTAGTGATTCAGTAGAATTTTGTCAGTGTGAGATTTTCCCCTATTGTTGTATTGAGAGACATAGTTCAGAGGTTAAGAATGTGGGTTTTGGAACCAAAATACCAGGGTTCAAATCCCAGCTTTGTCACTTGCTAGCTGAATGACTTTGGGCAAGTTGTTTAACCACTATGTACTTCAACTTTCTCATTTGTAAAATGAAGATACTAATAGTCACTTACTTCATGGAGTTTTTATGAGGACCAAATGAATATACACGTACACACACACATTCATAGTGAATATTGTCTTAGTCCATTTTGTGCCACTATGACAGAATACAACAGACTGGGTAATTTTTAAAGAAGAGAAATTTACTTCTTACAGTTCTGGAGGCTAGGAAATCCAAGATTATGATGCTGGTAGGTTTGGTTGTCCGGTGCAGGCTACATACTCCAGAGGGAAGGAATCCTGTGTCCTCACATAGTGGAAGGCAGAAGGGCAAGAGAGCCCAACACTCTATGAAGCCTCTTTTATAAGGGTTTTGATCCCATTCACAAGGAGAGAAGCCCCCATGACCTAATCACATCTTAAAGACCCTATCTCTCTTAATATCATCATGTTGGGCATTAAGTTTTAACACTTGAATTTTGGAGGGGACACATTCAAACCATATCAAATGTATCTATATATCTATACCTATATAGATATATTCACTTGAATATATATATTCAATATCTGTATTCATTTGGT
>NW_012148619.1:6140581-6154046 GCF_000956105.1 Propithecus coquereli
ATTTCTGTTCAATAATAAAAATAATATCTAGCTTTTATTGGATGCTTACCAAAGTAAATAGGCTGAACAATATTTCTTTGAAGCACTTTACTTTTTTTCTTTTAATCTTCCCAATAGCAGAATGAGATAGATATTATTATTCATTAAAAATATAAGGATACTGAGGTACCTTATCCTTGGCTTTAGTCGATTCCTATATTCCTGTTCCCCTTTACTTGCTTTTTTTAACTTTTTATTTTTCCCATTTCAGAGTAGATATTTTGGTAAGCCATGTCAAATTTCTTTCAGTTCTAGGTGATGTGTAAGAAAGGAATGAAAACACATTTTCAATCACATTAGTTTAAATTCTTTGATTGCATATTAAGTTTCTGACCAAATTTATGTATTGATCTCTGGTTTTGGTAATGCTTCTTTAAATCATGTTATTAATGAAGAATGAAATATATTGACTAAACAAATGAATTCAGAAAGCAAATTTATTCTTTATTCATTGAACAATGGTAGACATGTTATTTTTTCCCCCAGAAAAACTGAGAATGAACATGAAAAACAAATTATTTCCAAAGTCTGTGACATCTGATAGTTTGGATGGTATTGATGAGTCTGTGCTTGCCCTCATCCTTAGAAATCCTATTGCCATCTGGGTATCTTGTGGTGAACCATTTCTACCTCCAAATGGTAAGTTTTTTGTTTTTGCTTTCTTTCAAATAAGTATATGAGGGGAGAGAGAAATAGATTTTATGTCATCATAAGAAAATGAATTAAATGTGTATAATGTCAACATAATAACATCCCATTTATGCAAAGAACAGGAGGACCATCAATTAATATGTGCACAAGGATAGCTATATTCCCATATTTGCACAATTGTCTGTTTTTTTCTTACTGGAATGGAGCATTCTGCATGGAAAAATGTCTAATTTAGTTGATAAAGAGATCCTTGGTCTGTAAGACTGAGAATAATGGTATGCATTAGAAAATAACAAATGAGTTTAATTCACACTGAGGACGACCTGTCTGCACATTTTCATTTTTAAGAATTGCACCCTTTAGGCAGTAGGTGGATGTTTAAAAAATGAATGGTTCCAAGCCAGGCTTTCATCACCTCCAAATAGTTTGTGGAAGTAGAAAATGAAATATGGCTATTGCATATGGTAAATCTATATAATAAAACAGCATCGTTCTTCTTCTTTTTTCCCCCTCTCCATTCCATAAAGAAATGCCTTAAGCCCTGTCATCTTTCAAATGAGGTTTCTTTTAATGACCCTTACCTTTTAATTACTTGTTTCTAATTGAATTTATTTCTTGAAGCAGAAAGTTCTTTATAAATTATTGGTGTACATGATAAATTACTGTTGATAAAATAATGAAAGACAAAATATCATGTATTATTATTATTCTAGCTTTTCAGGAAGCAGAAAAATTAGAGAAGCAGAACTGGCTAAAAAAGGATAAAATTTTGGCTGATCTGGATACCATGAAACACAAAATGAGACAGTTAAAAGGTCAGTATGAACTAGACAAAGCATCACTATGTTTAATTCAAAATGTAACTTCACATTGCTGATGGTTATTTTCTAACATTATATACCAGGTGTTTAACCAATGAGTACTATATAAATATTATGTTACATAAATCAGTTGAGTAAAGTCTAAAACTTAATATCTTTTTTGTACTAATTTTATATGTGTAATTTTATATTAAAATTAATACCACATGGCTTATGTATACATTAAAAAAATTAGGAGTGTGTCTGGGCCAGATAACCCATCCTGTTGCTTTAGAAATAATCCCTGAAGTGACATTTTATGAATTAGTCTTTAAACAAAACTTGCCATTCCTTTGGTATACTAGGGAAGAAATTTTGTTTTTGTTTTTTGTTTTTTTTTTTAAATAATCTAAATGAGGAAGTACTAAAATCTTTAAAAGCCAATGTCAGTAACTTAAATGACTCCTCCTTTTTATGCAGGGTAAAATATGCCAAAGTGATCAGTTGGTGTCCTCTTCTTCTATTCTCTTTATCATAGAATCTTGGGTTCCTGACCTTTATACTATTCCCAGCACTTGAGATACAAATGTTTCTTTGGGGAAAAACAATATACTATGGACTTTAGTCTAGGACAGAACACATTTCAAGCTCTGTAATTGCCATAGCAGAATTTCAGCTCCTGAGTATGTACACTATCTTGTGTCAAACGCACATGAATCTTGCTTCAATAAACAGCACAACTTGTCCTAGATGCACTAGACAGAACTCTGGTTTGAAATGACTATTGTCCAGTTCTTACAAAAAGAAAGGTTGGGTGTAAGTGAAAAGCTCCTCTTACTCCTACTAACCTCTACTACTCCTATTACTAGACATTTTCACTTGAATATCCCATGGACATGTCCAAAAGTAAAGCTATCATATTATCCCCACACCAATGCCTCCTTTGCTTCCTCTAGTAGTGGATTCTACCACTGTCCACCCGGGTGTTCCATCTCAGTAACCTGTGAGTTATTCTTGGTATCTCCCTCTCTCTCACCTTTCCCAAGCAAATATTCAGTAAGTCTTGTTACTTTGAATCTGTCAAGTTAATCTCAAATGAATTCCAACCCTCTCAGTCCCTACTGTTATCTTCCAAGTTCAAGCTAACGTCATCTATTTCTTGCATTAGTGTAACAGTTTTCTAACCGGTCTTCGTGCTTCTAGTCGTGACAGTAGTTTCGCTTCTATGAATAGTGGTGACATTCTGGAGTTAAAGTGATTATACAGAAATGCAAAGGTGTTATGGTACTCTAGGCATAAAACTTTTCAAGGCTCCCTATTATCTTTAGGATGAAGTTGAAACTCTTTAATGTGACTCTTTGGAAAAACTCAAACATTTTTTCCTTAGCTCTCACATCACAACAATCATCAACACAGAAGGCTTCTGTGACCCAATGTGGGGAAGTGTTTCTCCCCCATCACCAAGTGAGCAATCATTTCTGCAGTGGACACCAACTGGGTGTCCTCCCATTCAATCCCAACACTGTGGAGACAGTGTCAGATCCCACAAGTTGGTCACTCAGTCCCCAAAACTACCTCCCTTCAGACACCAGTCACAAGTCCAGGCCTCTGGAACTTCTGGCCAACCTGCTTTAAGTTGGGGTTCCCACAACCCTGTCTTTAGATTCCATTAGTTTGCTGAAACAGCTCACAGAACACAAAGAAACATGTTTACCAGTTTATTATAGAGTATACATATGAAGAGATGCAGAGGGTAGGGTATAAGGAAAGGAGCTTCCATGTCCTCCCAGGGCATGCCACTCTCCAGGAACCACCTGTGTTTTGCTATCCGAAGCTCTCCTAACCCATTCATCTTGGGTTTTTATGGACACTTCATGACATCAGCATTTCTTCTCCCAGGGGATGGTGCAGGACCCTCTCTGCAGTGAGAGTCTTACGACTTTCAGAAAGGGGTTTGGGAGTGGGGAGGAAGGTTAGAGTCCTGCCTTG
The DNA here is from genome assembly GCF_000956105.1 of Propithecus coquereli. Taxonomy (NCBI): domain Eukaryota; kingdom Metazoa; phylum Chordata; class Mammalia; order Primates; family Indriidae; genus Propithecus; species Propithecus coquereli. Next base: position 6,144,061 of record NW_012148619.1, read on the forward strand.
GGACAGGTGAAAGGAAAGCAGGAGAAGGTCAGAGAGATCCTGTTTCCTGAGGGCTAACACACCCAACATTATAACAAAAGACTGTAACAAGGGCTATGGGAGTTAGGAATCAAGAAACCATGGACGAAAAACACACAGTGGCCCTTTATGATCTTGTTCTCTTTTAAATTCCCCTTTCTCCTTGCCCACTGATCTCCATACATTTTAACTTTCTTTTAGTCCCTCAGACATACTATAGACTTTCTTAACTCTGAGCTTTTGGTATAATTCAGTTTCCTCTGCGCCAAAGTCTTCTATCTCCTGTCCTCTTGGGTTGCTCCTATTTGTTTTCTGTTTTTTAGGTTACTTGTTGCTTCTTCCCAGAAGTTTCCTCAACATTCCAAGCCTGGGATAATGTGGTTTATCACACCCTGACCATCCCCTCTGATAGTCCTCATCACATTAGTCTAATTACCTGTTTATGTGACTATCTTTCCTATGTTAGATTATAAATTCTGTACTCTTCTAATTTGTTCTCTGAATAGTTGTAGAATGAATTAAAGAATGAATGAAATTTCGACCATTCACTCCAGTGAGTTTTCTAAGCTCTATTCCTGTATCAAATTAAATCAATAGAAAGCAACATACTGAAAATAGCAGCTGGCAGAGCTGCCTTTACTGAATTCAGATTTTATATCATGTCTTCAGCTTTTATTACAGTTAAGTATTGAAAAGGCATTTAAAGTTCATTTGGCATCATCTATAATATCATCGTTAAAAGCAGTCTATATTTGGCCAGTTGACGTCCATTACAGAGGGATCCGTTGATGTAGTTACTCTCAGAATTTAGTGCTAGGATAAATCTTGTCTCTACTGACAAACTGGTATGTTTTTTGCTATTAAATATAAATTCAACACATGCTTATAAAATACTTACTATGAGGAAGGCCTTTTTCTACCTGTTGGGATTATTAGAACAAATAAGAATGTCTTAGCCCATTAACTGCAATACCTATAAGACTGTGAGTTTCCTGAGGGTTGTATAAAATGGGAGATATGGGAGGTATGAACAGTTGCTGAGTCAACTATTTTGTATTTTTGTAGCCATTGGTAAATGCAATAAGTGTTTATCGAGCATATACTATGCACAAAACACTGTGCTGAACTGATTGTACATTTCATTTGTAAGCATGAACAATGCTAATATTAATCGTAATACTAGTAATTACTTTGTAGAGTTTTTATGATTAAGTAACCAATGTTAAATATTTACTACATGGTTAACAGATAATAAATACTCAATAAATATTGGTATAGGAATGCCTGAGAAGGCAACCCATTTTCCCACTTGAGGTTATAAAACTGATAAATAAAACTCAGGAATGGCAGATCAGGTTAAGTATCACCTTAGTCACATATAAAGGCAATGCCGAAGCATTTAATTTAGTGTGAAAACTAAATAAATCTGCAATCAAAAGCCCAAATTGGGTGGACATACCCTTCCAGACACAGGGGATGCTGAACAAAGGTGGGCCTTCCAGTAAGGCAGGGGAATGGAGAGAGCTATCTAGCATGAAAGAACAGCAAAGCACTCATGTTCTCTAGCATCTGAGAGAAAAAAATGGTAAAAATGGTCAAGAATTCTCAGCTTATTTTTCCCAATTTCCAATCAGAAAAACCATCTGCAATATCAGTGGCTCTCCATTCACTTGAATTGGAACAAGAAGAGTAGGGAAGAAGTATGCCCCATTAATAGTTAGCTATTATCATTACTATCCCCTGACCTCATGTGAAATAAAATAGGATATATGGAAAAATGTAATAAGAAAATAAAAATAAATTATTCAGTATGTTATTGCTTGGTTGCAATTTATGTTATTCTTACCTACATAAATAATAGTTTATTACAAAAACCTTTCCCCAAACTAAAACCTTTTGTGATGACATTATGTCTCTTTATGAAAATTATAGTGCAAATGCATTCATTTTCTCAAGACCATTAGAAGCAAGTTGACAAAAACCAAATCATGCATAATGATCTTTTTTCCTATTTTCTATACTCAATCCCCAGCTCTCAACAGTATAAATGATAAACTATTGCTGAACTGTCTTTATCTGAACAAAATTTTAGTGTTCAAAATGCATTATAAATAAAATATTTGTTGAAATATTATTTATAAAAGTTTATGTGTCATAAATTAATGTTATCTGCCCTCTATAAATAGAGCTGTAGATAAACTATTTAGTATAAATTCGTATTATGTATTTGTGAGGTACCACTGTGGTCTTCTCCAAAACTAATGACATTGTCACTGTAACTCATTGACTGATTCAATTATGCTTTTTCCACATCCATAAATTGCATATGAATCCTTATTAGCTACATAGAGTTCTGGTTTCTCTGAAAAGTCATTGCTACCATTTATTTTTATTGCTGGATCTATTTCCATAAACTTAAGCTACAAGAGCACAAATGCTTTATCCTCTGCAAGTATTGAATTATTTTCCAAGAGTTTTGTTTGTAGCCATAGTCTGAAAATCTGCCCATTAAGAGTATGTTGGCAACAAAATTGAGACTCAACTTCATTTTAGTAGTTTTATTATTTTATCAACCTAAGTGTTTACTTTTTCAAAGAAGCCTTCTCTGATGCCTCAGATTAGGTTAACAACTTCTGTTAGAAGCTGTTATAGACCCTATACTTCCATGGTGCAGCATAATTGCAATCAACTATTGGTGTAATCATTTCCTTGACATCTGCCTTCCCCTCCAAATTTGAGACAATGTTTGTACTTGCATTATCCAGCACAATGCCTGACCCATAGTTATTTGCTCAAGATAGATTTCTGGAAAGAATACATAAGAGAAAGCATTGTTTTTACTTAAGAAATTTAGAGGTCAGTATGAAACTCAGAGCTGAGTATATCTTCAACACAGAAAAACAAACAATTTCATAAATGTGACTTTTAAACCCTCTTTTATTAGAATTTTAAGTGGTTTAGTTGAAAGAATGTATAAATTGGAATTACCACACATTAAATTGTGCCTGTGATTCTTTAGAATACAATATTCCAATAAATATTTTCTCTTACCACAGCATCTTAACAGCATAGAGGGCACAGCAGAGGTGTCAGAAACTAATCGTGCTCACAGGGTATTATTAGATAGGAAAAAAGAGGCTCCTGTCTCTTGGGTTAATATTATTTTAGAAATATTTAATCCCCAGGCTGCTAAGCTAATTGTGGGGGAAAGGCTTATTATTAGTGAAGAGAACAAAACATATGTTCCAAGACTGGAAGAGATGATAGGAACTATATAAGGTCATGAATTCTATTTGACTAAATTACTGCTGAACCATATCATGGATGTGAGGCTGGGGCCAGTGTGGAAGTCAGCATGTTATCTTTCTTTGCCATCTGTAGAGTGAGTATGCGTATCCTGACTATTTAAAGCCTCAAGCTCCTATATGAAGAGGTATTGTTAGATATTATTACCTTAGGCATCTTTGCTTTTATGATATATTTAGTATTTTAGCCTATGCTCCTAGGTGGAATGATTTATGCATAGAAAGCCAAACCAATTTATTTGAAATCTGAAAGCCTATCATCAGAAACAAAATTTCTAGAGACTTGTTTCCTCAGGGCGGCGAGTAGCAGCATGTCAGCCGGCCACCATGGTTCCCACCAAGAGCCCTGTGCAGCCAGTGGTGGTTGAAGGAGGCTGGACCAAGCAGACTCAAGAGGAAATTAAACTCATGGAACTTATAAGACATACAGAGGTATGTTCGTTAGGATTCCAAACATTAAAGGCTCTGCCTCTTTTACCAGCATTTAAAAGTACAATATTGAATTTTAAGATTATTCTATTAATACGTTTCTCAGCATCTGATCAGTTATGGCCATATAAGCATATGCCAAACATTGAGTTGGCATTTGGAGAGTAGCTATCTAAAAGACAGCCAGCTCATATGAAAGTCTGCTTTGTTTGAATGGAGACCAGAAATTATGACCTTAGCAAAGAAGAGAAAAAGGCCCAGTGGATATGTACAAAGGTAATTGTAATAAGTGTAGTCAAGTTGAGCCTTATGGCTTCATTGCTCATTACTCCTAAGGGCATGTCTTAATATGTAAAAAGAGCAAGGAGCAAAATACTAATTGTGATGGAGACATTCAGAAGTGAAAAATTCAAAAAATGGTTTCAGTCCAATTGGTTAATCAGTCAGGATTGCGAGATATAAAAAAGTTGAAAAGATAAAGGTCAGCTGTTGAGAGAGGACTGGGGAGAGAGACCAGGGAAAACTTTTTGCTGTGCGAAGTTTTTCATCAAAATGATATGTTCCTATTTAATAGGGTTTCTCAAATTCGTGGAATGTGTTCAATCTAAATCTTAGGCATGTGCCTCAGTCAAGGTTACTGGAAAAAAGAAATTGACATTGCTAGAAATATGACTTCTTGCCAAGCTAAGACGGATAAATCACTGACCAGGGAATGAATGCAAAGCATTGAACTAGGGCATGCTTGAAGTAGGATAAAAAGCTGCCTGGCAGGGATCTGGCAAAGTATAAGAGTGGCTGCTGTATTATAAAAGACAGCAAGTAAGGACTTAAACAACATTCATGTATACTCCCTTAATGTGTTTTTTGGTTAAAGGAAACGATGTTGTGATTCTAATCAAAAACTCATCTGTTAGATGCAGAGAAACCTCTCAGTAGGAGAAACACCATGCAGAAGTCCAGAAACACATCTCTCTTCATTTGTTCACATTATAAATGAAAGTTCAGTGCTTTACCAAAATAAGTGCTTCATTATTGTTATTACTCTAATGGTTGTTATTGCCTGTAGTGTTTCATTAAAGCAAGGGGAATTTGCTGAAGAGTCAGTGAAAAGAGAGGTTAATGCAATTAAAAGTTGCTTCCTAAAATTTTTTCGATATAGTTTAATCACAGGATATTTTTGGCTTTCATCACATTCTTTACACACACTAAACAGACAGTTCTTTAAACATGACATTCTCTGGGCGTTTTTTGACAGGCACACCTTTCTGAAGTCCAAGAACTGCAATCCAAAAGAAATTCTCAAACTGTGTCTACAGCCAAGCAGAGCAGCCTATATAAACAACCCAAGACGAAACGAGTATGGATTTATCTAAATGGAGGCAGACCTGAATACGGCACTTATGCCTGGGGTAGAACTATTTCAGAGGCAAGTCTAGTGTGAAATGAGTGTTCAAATCCCAGCTCTAGCATTTCTAAATTGTTAGGTCAGATAAATTACTTTACTTCACTGAACCTCATTTTCTCATCTATAAAATGGGAATCATACTTTTCTTGCAGGGTTGATCTGATAACTAAATGGGCTTATATGTGTGAAAATGGGAAGTCCAATGCTGTCTAACATATGTATGAATCTGAATACTACACTTGGCAAGCAGAGAGCGATGCCAGCTAAACCCACTCTAGTCAAAGACTGAAATCTAAATTTTAAAAATAACTTTCCTCATCTATTAAAAATCCAGTTTACAAAAGAGTAATTTTTTCACTCATCATGAATTATTTAGTAGATCTGTTGTGCATTAGGAAAACAATAGTAGTCAGTAGAGAAAGCCTATCATATTCCTACTATCCTACAGTTTTAGAACAGGCAGAATTCTTACTTCCCAAAGTTAAAACATTGACTAAGGAAAAGATGAGTAGCGGTTCATTTATTGTTTATAATTTCGGGAATATAATTCCAAAATTTGACATTCTGTCCTAATCTTTAAATGAAAATTTTAGGCACATATTAAATAAATTTTGATAGTTTTTTTTTAAGTCTCATCTGTGGCAGTCATATCTTAAATAGTAATTTGTATTTTTTATTTTGTGAAATGATTTCATGAATTTTTCTGGGACAAGAGAAAGTCACATAAAGATGAGATGTTGCTGAGGGGTGGTGGAAAGGCAAGATGGTGAAATAGACAGCCTGGAGAAGTTCATGGAAGCTGGTGAGAGCACCTAGAGTAGCAGGGCCATCTCAGATGAGTTCTGCCCCTGCAGACTTGTCCAGTTTCAAAGTGTAAGGGAAGACCACTTTTCTTAGGTAGGAAGTTCTAATAAGAATGGTGAGAGCAATTGCATCTCAGACGTTGACAACCAATTTGCTATACTTGAGAAATGAAAGATAAAAATGCAGAAAATGTATACTTGAAACTAGGAATACAAGTAAAGGACCTTCATACACCTGGGAGAAAGAATGGAAAATGATTTTTTAGAAAGAAGTGAAAGTTTTTCGGAAGAGAACTTCCTAGAAAAAGCACTGTAACAAAGTTGGAATGTTTTTTTCCCCTGTAGTTTCTTTAGAAAATCACAGAGTTCATGTTATAGATGCCAAGTTTTAAAATACACTTAACCATTGCTGCTAGAACTAATAAAATAGTGAGAGAATATGAAATGATTAACAGGTAAAGGGTATGAAAGGGACAATGGGAAAAGACAGCCTATCAGATTCAGGATAGCAAAAAAACTTACAATGATTTTTACAAAGATTACGTATATCTGTATCCAGTCGGTGGATGATTTTTTGATTTATGTGACTTTCAGTGTAGCATATAAAAGGCATTCCGTAACTATTATTCCACGATCATATAATTTTTATGAACTTTATGTAAGAAGGGCACTGTGCTATATGCTGTGAAGTATTATTCTAATTCATGTCTATGAAAATATTTTTGTAAACTTAATAGTGCTATATAATTGACAGGTTAACATCAATAGTAGTAGTAGCAGTACAAGGAATGAAGTAACATATGGTCTGTGCTCTCATTAAATTAATATTTCGAATTGGCAAAGCTTTAAAAAATATATGCAAGGTTTACTTGGGTATGTATGTTGGTGGAAGTACAACTCTCTGGAGGAAAATTTGGCTATATGAATCATAAGAAAATGCACTTCTAGAACTTTTTCCCAAGGATATTTTTATGAACATATGCAAATATTGTTTGTTAAGAATATTTATCACAGGGCTATTTAAAACAGAGCCAGATTAGAAATAACTTAAAAACTCACCAATAAGGAATTGGTTAAATGAATTATAGCACATAGGATGGAATATTATTATATAATTCAATTAAAATCACCTTTTAGAAAGAATAATGACAATAAAGATGTTTAAGATGTACTATGTGAAAGAAGCATAATATAAACCGTATGGAATTAAAGTCTATACACATGCATATACACATATAGAAGAAAGACTGGAAGGATTTTATTGTTGTATGAATTTTTAGACAGTCATATTATGGGTGACCTTTATTTTTTCTTCCTTGTGTGTTTTTCTATATGTTCTATATAACATTTTTATGACAAATTCACAGTTTCTTTGTAAGGAAAATATATATCATAAGGAAGCTGCCATTCCTCTGAGAGAAGTACTAACAGAATGTGATAAAGGTCAAATCAGTGGTGCAGGCAGGAAGTTCAATCGGAGTTCAGAGCAGGGGAACGCTGTGCCCATCTAGGGTGAGGGACAAGGCTTTACAGAATAATCAGTCAGCAACTCCGATGGTACTTGAGAAATGGGTAAGATTCAACATCTTAGGCAGAACAAACATTAACAAGTATGGGGGGCACCACACACAGAGGTATGGGTGTTAAGAGTTCATAAAGCATATTAAATAGAAGCTCGTTGGAGAGAGAAATAGAGAGAGAGATGACTGGAGAGATTGTTTAAAAGTACATATATTAGTTTGCTCAGTCTGCCATAACTAGATACTACAGATTGGGTATTAAAAAACAGAAACAACAGAAATTATTTTTTTTTTTTCACAGGTCTGGAGGCTGAATGTCCAAGATCAAGGTGTCAGCAGGGTTGTATTCTGGTGAGGCTCCCTTTCTGGCTTGCTGACAGCCACCTTCTCATTGTGTCCACACATGGCCTTTCTTCTGTGTATGGGCCAAGAGAGAAAGAGCTCTGGTGTCTCGTCTCATGAAGATACCAGTCCTACTGGAATAGGGCCCCACCCTCATGACCTCATTTAACCTTAATGGCCTCCTTAAATGCCCTATCTTCAAATGCAGTCACAGTGGGGGTTAGGGCTTCAACATGATTTTTGAGGGGATGTAATTCAGTCCATAACACTATCCCAGACTAAAGCGCTTAAACCTTTACTTGTCTCTGAATAAAGAAATGGCATAGTGAAACAGCGTTTTATAGAGATTAATATAGCCTCAGTGTGTAGAAAGACACTTAGAGAATGTTTAGAAAAATTTCTGCATATTATTAATATTTCTTTCTTTGCTTTATAAAAAAAAAGTTCTTTCTAACCTCTTCGTTTTCCTTTTCCATCCTGTATATTTTTGTCTTTAGGGGCCTGTATGAGATTCTTTGTGATCAGCTAGACATGTATCCTTTCAGGCTGCCAGGCTGTAAAGAATACCTCTGGAGAAGGGACTGTGTGTCTGAAACAAATAGGCAGCGGGAAGGGTAGGGTTCAGATTTCACTGGGGGAGTCTGGCTAATGACACTGATTCCAAAGAAGCTCTGAGTTTCAATGGTTAGTACTTTTACTGGAAGAATGAGAAACAGAGCACATTTCAAAGTGCTTCACTCTACCTTCTATAATGAAACCCCCAGATGGTATTTGAATCCCATCCAACGCAGACTTTCTCTCAACTGCTTTCACTGCTGTGGCTATTCTGGATGATTTAACCATGTCCTTCCCACCCACTCTTTGAACATGGCTAGGGCTACTCTCATCTCCAACTGGTGTCGGCTCATCAGTCATCAATGCACCAAGGCAGCTCTCTCTCCAGGGTTAGTGGCTCTTTCTTCAGGACCAACATCTTTCTCTGATTTATGATTGCCTGAGCCCCTCCTATGTTCCTGAAGCGTTTGTCTTCCTCCGATCCTGCAATATCTTTCTGATTCTACAGAGTCTCAAAGTCAGTGTGTTCTTTCTCAGCCCAGGAACAGTTCTGAATGCATGAGCAGAGACTGAAAGAATGAGAAACAGGTCCTTTTGATCTGGATAGGCAAGTACCTCATGCCTACAGGGAGCAGGCAATAGCTCTGCAATGCCCTTGTGCCCCACCCTGAAGAGGCCTGGTCTATAAAAACTAGACTCACAAAATAGATTGTGGGTAAGGAATTATTTATAGAACATTGTTCCTTTATCATGAACTTTTGTTATTGCAAAAATTACAAACATTTAATTTATTATTACCCACTTTAAAAAGGATACTTGAATAAATTTAGTTAGATTTGAAAAACAATATAAAGGTCATAAGCTGACTAGATATTTTAGAACTTAATTATACTGAAAATGCCTTATTTTCAAATTTACTTTTTAAAGATTTTTATAAATTCATTGATTTTGTCTCATGTAAGTAGGTCTTAGTAAAAACCAAGTGAAATAACCATAATTTAATTCATATTTTACCTTTCATGTATTTTTTTTAAATTATGTTTATTTTTCTTATTATACATGGAAAACATAATCTTTGTAGAATAGTGATATTTTAGTGGTAAAGTAAGGAAGAATATAATAAATTCCTCCTTGTGGATCTTTTCAAACTATACAAGTTTCTCCCAGATACCTGTCTCTAGGTATTTCCAGGACAGGTCCCCATTGCCCCCAGCCCAAACAAAAACTCAGCTATCATCCCTTTGGTTGCCTTGAAGCAGAAAAAAAATAGTGACTGCTGTGGACTGAATTATGTCCCGAAATTCATATGTTGAAGATTTAAACCCCAGTGTGACTATATTTGGAGATAGGGCTTTTAGGGGATAATTAAGATTAAATGAGGTCATAAGGGTGGGACTCTAATTTGATAGTATTGGTGGCCTTATACAAAGAGGAAGAGAGAGAGAGACCTCTTTCTCTCTCTTGGCCATCTACAAGTTAGGAAGGGAGCCCTCGCCAGGAACTGAGTCAGCTGACACCTTGATCTTGAACTTCTCAGCCTCCAGAACTTTGAGAAATCAGTGTCTGTTGTTTAAGCCATTTACTCTGTGGGATTTGCAGCCCAAGCAAA
>NW_012148619.1:6154371-6155685 GCF_000956105.1 Propithecus coquereli
TGGTATATTACAGTTTTGCAAGCTGCTCTATTAACATAAAAAACTATTGTTACTTTTTCTCCATATAATTTAACATTCTTAAAAAAACATTATTTTCCATGGCATTATAATCTTCTATCAAATGAATGTATTATTTATTCATTCAGTTTTCTATCATTTGCCACTTAGGTTGTTTTTAATTTTTTGCTATTATGAAGAATGCTATAAACAACCTATTGATATATAAATCTATATTTATTCTCTATTTTCTTCAAATAAATCCCTGGAAGGATTGCTAAGTCAAATTACATAAACATGCTTGAGAATTTTGATACTTATTGCCAACTTGTTTTCTGGGACTGTTTCAGGAGTTTATGCTCTCACAAGTAGTGAGTGAGAATTCCCACCTACCTGTTGTATGAACAACACTAAGTGCAGTAATTTAGAAACATGTATTTGCAGGTTTGACAGAAGAAAAATGTTATACCCATGTTTTAATTTATGTGTCTTTAATTACTTGTAGAGATGATTTTGATTTGTTTTGATTTGTGTTATCATTTATTATCTCTGAATTCCCTAAGTCTTCTGCTACTTTGCTATTAGATGCATTTTTCATATTGATAATAATTTTCTTTTTTTTAAGTAGTAACTTTATCAGAGTTATCATATCAAATTTCCAATTTGCCATTGTGTCTATGGCGTTTTTTAATGAATGGAAGGTAATAAATTTTACAAGTTTGTTCATTGCTTTTAATGTTCTGATAGTCCTTTACCATCCTAAGGTCATATAAATATTCACCTGATTTTTCTTCTAATTTTTTATAATTGTGTTTTTTACTTTTCCCTTGTCCTTTTTTTCTGGTGTAAAATTTGAGTGAAGCTGTTTTCTCTGCTTTATTTGTTGGCTTAAAATTATCTCAGCCCTATTTACTGACTGGTCTTTTTTTGTCCTCCCCACTAAGTTGAAATACCAACTTTATAGCATAGTAAAATCTTACATATACTAGATTATATTTTTAAGTTATATAAGGTATGTAATACTTCTTAAATTATATAGATTTATAATACATTTTAATATCTGGAAAAAGTCACCCATTGTTGCACTTTGTTCTCAAATTTTACTTGAATATTTTTGCCTGTAAATTCTGATAGGTGAAGTTTGGAATTACCTTTCAGCACCACAAAATCATCCTAGAGCGGTTTCAAGTGTAGTTGTATTAGACTATTAATTAACTTCATAAGAATTCACACCTTTTATGATACTCAATCTTCGCAATCAGGCTTGTGGCATTCTTTTATATACTAACAAGTCTTTTTTTTTTTTTTTTGGTCCTT
>NW_012148619.1:6156745-6158552 GCF_000956105.1 Propithecus coquereli
TTTTTTTCATGAACTTTGCCTTATCCTAGGTTAGCCTATTCTTCTGAAGACAAGGCTCTTTATTTGGGAATGGAAAGTTTTCTTCTATTTTTCAATAATTGCTTAAGTTTACTTTATTCTGGATTCTTCTCCAGTAACCCCAGGAATGTATAGGTTTAATATCTGATGTCTTGACATTCCAGATGTTTAACTTTTCTCATAAATGTTATCTCTTGTCCTTTCTTTATATCCTATGAAATTTTCTCAACCTAGTGCTCCCCAATACTGATTTGATTTTCTGTAATAGAGTCTTTTACTTTCTTAATTTCTCTCCTCTTCTCATTCAGCTTTCTCTTTATCCCAACTTGAAACTCCATTTCTTCTTTTACTAGCTGTATGGCCTTGGTAATGATATTCTGTATTTTTCTTATCAACAAAAGGAGGATAAACATTTCCATAGGATGAAATTAGACTGTCCTACACTACAAAGGGCAATACATTCTTGGATAATTTCAACTATTATTCCATTCAATTCATTTGTCCCCTTACTCAAAATAATGGGTGAAAAACTGTACTCACTGAGTTGCGTTGCCCCATCACTCTTCCTGCTTCACTTTACATTACTGATTCATTTTCTAGATGCAGGGTGTCATCACGTGCCCAGTGTGCCCCCTGCCACACTGCATTGTTGTGACTTGTAGCCCCTAAACAGATCTATAAACAGCAGTGTTGATGGTGATGTCGGGGGTTGTTGTGGGCCTGGCTCCTACATTTTTGGGGAATAGGCTTCTGGCCCTCTATTGGGTGAAAGTCATACAGGCAGGTGTGTAGAAACCTCTCGCTTTCTTCCTGACTGCATTTGTTATTTTGTCTTAAGGCCTTATTCACATTTTAACAGAATTGCCCTCAGGAGTCTGGCAGCATGTTGACCAATCTTTCTAGTACTGTTGACACTTTGTATCTGTACATGTGTTTTTATGAATAAATATTGATTGATATCAAGGAAAATTGAGAAAAGTTGAATAAGGCCACTCAGGACAGTTTTAAAATTTATCAATTAGAAAAAAAAGACTTTCTAACCATAGAATCATAGAGCCAGAGAGATCTTAGGCCAAACCGTTCATTTTATAGTTCAAGAGATTCTTGTAATAAAGTTACCTGACTTGTCTGAGGTCACATAGAGCCTGAGTCTCTTCACCTTTTGTCATTCTAGTTCCTTGGTCATTAAAAAAATTTGTTTTAGCTATTCTGAGAAGTCTGGATTCTCAATCTAGGGTTTATCATATTTAGGGATGTCTTAAACAGCGAGAAGCCTTCTTCCATGGAAAAATACAGAACTAGGAGGAAAATTCCACAAAGAGGACAGAAGTTCCTCATTGTTTAAGCACTTTAAGGAACATTTGTATGTACTTCTTCCCGTTCCTTCTACACCTATTTCCAAAAATTATAAGTGAGTGAATACTCAATTAGGAAAATAGTTCTTTTAAAGGAGTTGATTCTTTAATACTTAATTATATTGTGACATTTCATATTCTTCAATGGCTGTCCCTTTGTGATTCAGCTGCTGGATGACTGCTCCTCTCATCTCAAAATGGTCCACCCAGCCAGAGCACTGTACACCCCAGAGGGAGAGCTGATTCAGTCATGGGATGACGTAGAGCGAGACATGGTCATCTGCGCATCTACGGGGCATGGCTTTATAACCCAAAAAGGTACGGGTGACAGTTTCTTTGCCATCAAGTTTTTAAAGACTTAAAGCACTTTTTTTCTTCAAAGAGCTTATATGCCATCATGATTTTTCATGATTATTAAATTATTATTATTATTA
>NW_012148619.1:6158602-6162047 GCF_000956105.1 Propithecus coquereli
ATTTACTAAATTTTGTTGATTTAGACATGAAATGTTCACATCTACTCATATCAGATTATTGAAGATTTACAAAGAGATTTTAATCAGGTTATTGAAACAATTCAATGAGTCAACAGATATTCATGCATTGCTATCATGCACCAATAAGAGCACAGAGATTATCTTTTTCTAGAGTTTGGAGATGAATGATACAAAACACACAACAAGTTTTCTGACCTCATCTAAAAAAGAATCAGAAGTTCCTAATGTTTGTTTTGCAGAGTTTGTGATGGGTCGACATCATTTCAAATGTGGTACAATGAGAACCATCATGTTCAAACTAAATGTGGACATGTCTTCTATCTTACAATGCATTTTAAAATGGAGCAATGCTCACTATTTCTGAAAAAGCTAACGTTGTGTTGTTTATTACATCCTTTAATAATTTATTCCCAAAGAAACCAAACTGACAAAAATCACTGAGCCGAAACTGGCAGTTTGTCACTTCTCACTGTTCAGTGAGAAAAGAGCAAGCAGACACAATTCATCAGAGACCACACAGCTCTAGTTATCAATTATGAGACAGCTTTATTTTAAAATATTTTCTAGAATAATCCAAATATGTACATATATACTATAAAAAAAACACTCTTTAGCATCTATTAATTTATTCTTTGAAACTGTTTCTTTGATGTCTTGGAGGAAGAGGGGAGAACAAATTTAAAATCATGATTACTTTCCCTGAGCCTTTCAAGTAGAAAAAGATCAATGTTGTAATCAGTGAAGAAAAGCTTTTTTCTGTAACTTTTTAAACATTATTACCCACATATTATGTTTCTATATTGTTTGGCCTTATGAAACTTAAATTCTCATTAAGAATGTCCAACAGACTCCTTATAACTCTGACAACACTTGTATTGAGAGAATGGCAATTAATTATATTCCAATAACAATATACCTTTTAATTTACAAGTACCAGTAACCAAAGTCTAATCATTTATTTTAATTTAGAGGGGAAATAAATATTCCTTTTTCTGCAATCACAGTTCTCCACATTCATTGCTGCTTTTACAATGGAATTAATATCGGTGCTCTTCAGACCTAGCACTGAAACAGGTAGTTTTGATGATTTAGGTAAAAAGTATGCACATGTAAACAGCTGATGGATGAAATCATTATATTCAATCAAATTATTATTATTATTAAATAATTTAGTAATTATCCTCACCTATTCCAGAACCTAATTGTTAACACTGTTTGCTCTGAAGAATTCAATCCAATGTCAGTGAGTCTCGAGCCTTATTTAGGGCGATGTATTTGTAGCAGAAATACTGAGAGAGCCCCGTTTGGAGGTATTCCCTCAGTATGAACCCTGAGGAAAGTGAGGCTCCATTGACTTCCTACTTTTCTAGTTATTTCAAACTTAATGTTCTATTAATAGTAATTATATAGTTTGCAGATTTATTTCTTTAGTGATAAGTAGATATATGCTAGTTTTATTATCTTGTCTATTCTTTGATCGTTTTCCTTGATAAATGACAGAAATTGAAAAGAACATTTATTTGTTATTGAATGAACTCTTGCCCTTTATCCTGTTTATCCTGAGGAAATTAAAGCCCCTTTCTATAGGCAGGTATACGTTTAGCAAAGACATGATTTTCAGGAAATTCCAAAGAACATTGTTATCACTTTAAAGGAAACTGAAAGATTAGAAAGTCAATTATCTGGCATCTTATAATAATAACACTAGATTTTTTTCCTTTAAAAAGTCACCATAAAATTATTACCACTATGTTATATGTGAGATAGATAGGTAAACCAAAAACTTATAAAACAGTTGCAATCATATCTTTATATTTAGCCCATAAGGGACAAAAGTAGAGAAACAAACACCAAAAAATAGAGAGACAAGGATTTATTGGGATGCCTGAGGAATGCCACAAGTGTTCCTCCAGCACCATCTATATCATGGGTGAGGCTCCAATCTTTGTGTTCTGCTGTCTCCATCATACCCCACTATCCATCACCCCAGCTCTTGGTGACCTTCACGACATGGTTACTTAGAAGAACACACCAATGATAGGGTTCTTGTCATAAGTAAGCATTAGTTAACAGCTTTCTCTGTTCCCAAAATGCATCGCCTATTAAAGAAAAATAAGTCAGGCTTCCTTTCTTTAAAGAATTTTCAACCGAATTAAGAATATGAACACACTTGAAATACTTACAGTACAATTGAATAGTGAGCAGACAAGTGGCATGGTAGGGGGTACTTTCCTGGTCCCTTCGTTATTTGCACTCAGTCTTTCATATTCTTAGGATGGGCCCCAGTGGCCTGTACCCTACCCTCCTTGCCACATTGTGATCATTGAGCCTGTCTTATAAATAAAGCTAAACATGTTTCAGGAAAGCTAGCCAAAAGGGTATCCAAACCACAGAGATGTAGGCTGCCTTCCCAGAAGCAAGCCTGTCACCAATAAAAACTGTGAAGGGAAGAGAAAAACATTAGAAATGTAAATATTTCTCTTTCTACCATTTTCCTCCATGTTAGTTCTATGAACCTTTGACAAGGCTAGGTAGACAAACATTCATTTTTATTCTGTAAATACATGGATTACTATGATGTGAAACTTGATTCCTTTCCTATGAAAGTATGTTCCCCATATTATCTTCCTGGTGAAAGGATTTGTAGTTTTCTCCGACTTTCTAAATTCTTTCCAGTGAGTGAATATATGTTCTAGGAAATCTGATTGCAGAGAGTTTGATTTAGTTGTTCTTTAGGAATTTGTTTTACTGTTGCCATATTATTGTTTTTTAAAGAATAATTAATTTAGAAATAATCATTTAGTAGAAATCTAAATATTCAGAATGCTTTAAAAAAAGAAAAGATAGAACTGCTACTAAATATATATACCCATTAAGGGACATTTAATTAATTAGTTATTCCACTCATGATTTTTCTGTGACCTACTGGCTTAAATATGTAGTAAAAAAATAAGGTAGCCTGGGAGTTTCAAAACTAAACATTCTATAATATTTTATGTACTATAACATCAAAAACATTTAGCATGTGGAAGTTAGTCATCAAAGAATCACATTGGGTTTTTGAAAAATGAATTTGATTTGGAAAAACGAACCAGATGGTATTAGAATGGTTTCTTTCACACAAACCCCCAACAAAATTAAAAGAGTGCTTTATGACGTTTGCCATAAAATCTGAACACTGTTCTCTCTGCTGTGCTTCCTATCTTTTCGGTAGGTTCAATTTTTAGACCACTCCTAGGTTAGCTTCCAATTTAGGCTGTATAGAAAACCCGGAAGGGAGCCCTCTCTAGAAACTTCCATTCTCTAGAAATCCAAAGAATATTAACACATATCTGATGTAATAAGCAAGTCAAGGGTGTAACAAGAGAGTCCAGGGTGGGAGCAAAGGATTTCTGGGGGATCTTCAAGTGTATAATCACCTTGG
>NW_012148619.1:6162097-6241270 GCF_000956105.1 Propithecus coquereli
TCTAAGTGTCCTCATGTTTTCTCAACATCATTTCCTTAAGAAATGATGGAAATGGTCTTGAGTCAGGACTAACCTCCCAGAGATTATAGCTAGGACCTAGACATTGGAAGGCTAAACAAGTGAGTTTGAGGTGCTGAAACTTTCCATGTTAATTAAGCAGCCTTCAGTACTGATAAAATCTTGCCTTTTGAAAGGTCATAGGAATAATGTCAATGCTATGGTACATCTATCAAGGAGCAATTTTGAGCATAGGATGGGGAAGATAACCAGCTTCCTGGAGTTTTCTTTCTTTTTATATGTACAAAGAGGGAGAGGTTTGGAACAAGGGCACGATTCCTGTTTTTCATAGTTGCCCTTTTTCCAATGAAGGAGCTGCTTACTAGGAGGAAGGCTAAACCTCTCTGTTCTGTTTGCCCTACGTCTAGTTAATGTGTATGTCCGAGCCACCTGCATCGCTGGGGCAGGCCCATCTAAGAGTGAGAAAATCCACACGATATTATTCCAGTTTATTAATAGTAACAAGTGCTCTTAGAAAAATTAACTTTCAAGATAGTTCTCTTGCCCTGCAAATGAGAGAGTTCTCTTGCCCATCCATATAGGTTGAGAGACAGACACTTTTCTTAGAAGACAGAAATATAAAGAAAATTAGTTTTTCAAAGACTTATTTTATGTATATAGCCCTGCTCACTCACATGCACTCACTTGCGTGCTCTCTCCCCCCGCCTCCCCACCACCCCGCTCTGCTCTAGATGCTGGGCATGCAAAGATGAATGTAACAGATGTGATCTCCCTATCCCAGTGGGGCTCATGCTATGTGTTGGGGGGACACTCAGAAGTTAAGCAATCATATAACATAATTATATGCAATAAATGAAATAATTATAAATTATATTAAGTCCTATGAGGAAACCAAGCTGAGTTAGAGAATAACTGGAAGGGAGGTGGAGGAACTTACTTAATGCATGACACACTTAAAGTCTTCCATAATAAAGTGACATTTAAGCTAAAAGAGAATGAATCAGCCATTCCAAATGGAAAAAACCGGGTGAGGGTCATGGCAGGGAACAGAATCCAGGCAGAGGTAACAGTCAAGAAAGAGCCTTCATTGTTCATAGAAACTAAATATTGATACATTGACTTATCTCTCAATATATATTTTTTTTTAACAGAGTTAAAGCAACAGTTGGAGGTCAGAGCAAATTATGCCAGAATCCAAAGGCAACAGGGCCCACAAGCCACAGACATTGTGCCATCCACAAAACTGCTATCTCTGGTACATCTCCACAGTTAACTGCTATCAGAATCATCAGATTTTGTGCTGTTTTTGCTGGTATAGATGTGTATATACTCGTATGCTTGTTATGACATGATGATCATTTATTCCTTTTATTTTCATGCAGTCTCTTTTAAAAGTTGGTACCTTTTACATAAAGTGGCATTTTATGCCTCAAATCTGTTCTTGGAAATGCAACAAAATTAGACATAATAATGCCAATAAAATATCTTAGGTGTATTTTCTTCCAGGAAAAAAATGGAAACTACCAGTTATTATTGAAATATAATTTCACAGGGTCAAACAGCTTACATGTTATATTATATATATAATATTTCATAACACAATAGACTTTTTTTGACCACTTAACACTAAATTTGCCCCCAAATGACATTTTCTGGCTCAACCATATTTTTAAAACCTCCATTTTAAATTCCTGCATTTACTGAATAAAACTGAAATGGCTGGTGACCACCAAATGCCACATGAATTGATCTTTTCTCCTCCAATTTCTCTTCAATTCCACCTGTAGTAACAGTATAGGACCCTTTGTGTGGTACAGTTAGATGTTGTTCATGAGATATGAAGCTGGGTAATTCCTGGCATATTGTCAGAAATGAAAAGTCATAGACTAAGTCCTCAATACAAAAACTTAGGGAAAGGATATATGTATTATTTGAAAGAAAAATCATATGAGGGTTATTTTTTAAAAAGGGATGAAGGGAGAACCTTAGCAGTCTTAGGTATCAATCCTACAGGAAGAGAAGAATTTACCTGCTAATTTCTTCTGAGAAGAAGAAAGAACCATTTTTCAAAGCATCACAGTAACAAATCGGAGTTTGGTTTCTGCTTCTGGTAGAAAAATTCCAGAGAAATGCTCTTCCTCCCGCTTGTCCTCCAAAAGCCACTCACAGCTCTGTCTGAATATAAATTGCAACCTGGCTAGGTGTGTACAGAATGGCTCAGTTGGGCTCACTCCTCAATCCTCCACTTTAATGTGATGTAGGAAGGCAGTATATCATTTCTACTGAAGGGGGCTCTTGGTAATCACTGCAAAAGGCCTGGTATTTACTCCCAGTCTGCAAATCAGTAGGGCTCCATGAATAAATTCCTACTGCCTCCGACACCACTAAAAGCAAAGCACATTGAAATGAAATTTCACATGTTACATCAACAGCAATTTGCCCTTTTACAGACATTTTCTCTATGTGTAACAATGATGTTAGAAATGTGGACGTATTCCAAAGCAGTTTTGTGCCACATAGGAGAAAAAGATTGTGTGTGGCTTCTATTTTGCTTTTTCTTTTTTAACAATAAGGCCAAAACAAGAAGGATTAAGGAACTTGCTCCCAGTCAGAAAGTGAGCCAACAAGACTCTTACCAATTGGGCCTCTCCCTAGAACGACTTGATCACAATCCCTATAAAGACAACATTATCATACGTAACCTAAACATCCATACCCCCATAATATGCTGAAATAAAAAAAAAAAGGACAACATTATCTTCAGAATTCTTTGAAAATAAAGGCATTTCTCTAGGTGTAAAAGTACGTATCATTTTGCTGCCAGGGAAAAGTTGATTTTGCTATGAAAATGGCATAATTTCACCCTGGATCAAATGTGCAAATTCTTGTGAAGTCTTCGCTCTTGCATGCGAATATGCCTGAAGCGAAAATTGGTAATATCACACAACGCTGTATCAAGCACCAGGAGACATAAGGCAAAAGTCTTAACTGAACTTTTCTATTAAAAGTAAATGGGATTTTAGATGTAATATAACAGTCATCAACACATCACATTTTACCAGCAAGGCAACAACACTTACTTTGTGGACGACAGCTGGCCCAGGGTATCTCGGTAGTTCATAGCCACTTTTAACTTAGACTGAGAACAGACTTGCTTTTTCCTTGTTACTGACCCTCATCTTTGGTTGGCTGAAAGGCGGACTGGGGAGCAGTTTCTCCACCTTTGGCAAAGACTATAGGATAAGACTATTGCAAGTCTGTGCAGCCATCCTAGGCTTTTAATAAACCCAGTAATTTCCTTTGGGGACATGTTTATCAAATTTGAATCTACTTCGTGTATATAAGTCAGATTTCAATATTTTTCTATCAACTGAAAACCATTTATTATTAACTACTAAAGCAACTACCCCCAAGTCCATGGCCTTCTCCAGAAATTTATTTCCTGCTGATTCACAAACACTCTTAAGGTGATCCAGATGTTAATCATCAGTATACCAGCATTTGTGATTGTCCTCAGGAGAACTGGATTTTTCTGCCCACCTCTAGCTTTTGTTCCCTGATTAAGTGTTGGGGTGATGTTGCGTATTTCTAAGCAAGGTAACTAAAAGAAATATGCCTGAAAGTTTGGCAAACGTTTTGAGATTAACTGGCAGTACTTATAAATTTATATATTTAAATAAATATTTATATATTTTATCTGGGCACTTACATCAGTTTTGTAAAACAGGACACATTAGTAATAATTCAAAATGCAAAGGTAGCTTTGAAGGGTGATAACCCTGAATTTCCATTTTTTTCTTCATTGTTCATAGAAACTAAATATTGTTTTGCTAATCAAGAAAACAAAGCAACAATCAATCAAACAACAACAAAAAGATAAATTTGTTCTCTTTTGCCAGAGAATCACTTAGAAATTGTGGCCAGTGGCTATTGCAGCATTTGTGAGCTAACCTTCAATAACAGCCCAGGTGTGCTGAGTATCATTGAGAGATTTGTGATTCACCGTGGCAGCAATTTTTTTCTGGCATGATTTGGAAGGGAATGATCAAAACACACAAGTCTGTGTTATTCTAGATCATCACAAAATCAAATGCAAATGTCCTCAGTTATGTGAAATTTATACCCAACAGTGATTCTCAATTGTTTTTATTAAACCAATGGCTCTGATTCTCTCCTGGCTCAGAACACATCTCATACTCACCACCGCCCACCCCAGACTAGGTAAGCAGAAAGAAAGCAGCAGTTTCGTTCTCAACACAATAAACTAGAATTCTGCGTAAATGGCTTGGTTTAGGTCTGCATGACCATGAGCAACTGCAAAGCAAGATCAACAAAGACCACTCAGGCGAAAGCTGATGAAAGTAAATGGACTGATCTCGTAACCGTGGATATTCAGTCGGTGCCTTACTGCCAGCTGTAGCATTTTCTAATTCTACGAGTCTGTAATATGAAACTACTATCAATAGGCTGTCACCCTGTAGCATATGTGCAAATAGAAATAGATGAGGAGCGAGAAGTGCTCATGCCCACGATGCAACTGTATTGGAGGAGAGAGGAAGAAAGAAGACAGGAAATTTTATTTACATGGCCAGCAAAATGGTGGTTCTGGATTGGAGGTGCTATCACTTATTGTCTGTGATATCCCTCTGCTGGCTTGTGGGTAGATATAAGGTTCAGTCAAGCTGCTGGACCCATTAGGTCCTAGCCTGTCAGTCCTACAGTTGAAGCTTCAACCTTGGGAATTGATATTGGGGTTTTAGCCCAGGTACAGATGCTCAAGAATGTCAGCTCTGTCAGACCAACTGAGGCAGTTTTGTGGTCAGTCTCTAGGTGCCACCACTGGCAGCTATGTTTAAAGAAAATTGCCCAAAGGCACACTGTCCTTAAATAACCCTGCAGACTATGCTAGAGAGGTAAATGAGAGGAAGGAACCTCCCAGGGCTCCTAGGTTAGTGCCCTCAAACATCTAAGATTTGATTAGATCTCTGTTCTCATTTCCATCACTCTTTCCCGTCTTCCCTCCCTTCCTCTTCCTCCCTGCCTTTTGGACTTTTCTCCTCAGCTTTTCCTGCTTTTCTACTCTAAGAGCCTTTAAATCCCATCTTTCATTTAAAAATAAAAATCCTTTATGGATTGGCAAAGCATGCTTCCCTAATATGATTCTCAAATTTTAGTGCACAAGAAACACCTAGGGAGCTTGATAAAGCGCAGATTCCCAGGCTTGATCCCGGCAGTTGCTATAATCTGTATGCCTCAGGTGGTGGAAGGAATCTGCATTTTAACTCATACCTGGAAAGAAGTGTGGTAGCTGATTGCTCTTTGAGAAACTTGGCTGGGAGTTTTGGTCTGTCAGGATAGCGTTGTTTGCTATCAGTGGGGCATGGCCCTAGCCATAAGTTCAGGAACACTGTCTGTGTTTTACCCTTGCATTCAAGAACTATGCAGACAACAAAGCTTTCGTTGTGTGTGTGAGGGTTTGAATCTAAGTGTCCTCATGTTTTCTCAACATCATTTCCTTAAGAAATGATGGAAATGGTCTTGAGTCAGGACTAACCTCCCAGAGATTATAGCTAGGACCTAGACATTGGAAGGCTAAACAAGTGAGTTTGAGGTGCTGAAACTTTCCATGTTAATTAAGCAGCCTTCAGTACTGATAAAATCTTGCCTTTTGAAAGGTCATAGGAATAATGTCAATGCTATGGTACATCTATCAAGGAGCAATTTTGAGCATAGGATGGGGAAGATAACCAGCTTCCTGGAGTTTTCTTTCTTTTTATATGTACAAAGAGGGAGAGGTTTGGAGCAAGGGCACGATTCCTGTTTTTCATAGTTGCCCTTTTTCCAATGAAGGAGCTGCTTACTAGGAGGAAGGCTAAACCTCTCTGTTCTGTTTGCCCTACGTCTAGTTAATGTGTATGTCCGAGCCACCTGCATCGCTGGGGCAGGCCCATCTAAGAGTGAGAAAATCCACACGATATTATTCCAGTTTATTAATAGTAACAAGTGCTCTTAGAAAAATTAACTTTCAAGATAGTTCTCTTGCCCTGCAAATGAGAGAGTTCTCTTGCCCATCCATATAGGTTGAGAGACAGACACTTTTCTTAGAAGACAGAAATATAAAGAAAATTAGTTTTTCAAAGACTTATTTTATGTATATAGCCCTGCTCACTCACATGCACTCACTTGCGTGCTCTCTCCCCCCGCCTCCCCACCACCCCGCTCTGCTCTAGATGCTGGGCATGCAAAGATGAATGTAACAGATGTGATCTCCCTATCCCAGTGGGGCTCATGCTATGTGTTGGGGGGACACTCAGAAGTTAAGCAATCATATAACATAATTATATGCAATAAATGAAATAATTATAAATTATATTAAGTCCTATGAGGAAACCAAGCTGAGTTAGAGAATAACTGGAAGGGAGGTGGGGGAACTTACTTAATGCATGACACACTTAAAGTCTTCCATAATAAAGTGACATTTAAGCTAAAAGAGAATGAATCAGCCATTCCAAATGGAAAAAACCGGGTGAGGGTCATGGCAGGGAACAGAATCCAGGCAGAGGTAACAGTCAAGAAAGAGCCTGGCCTGATCAAGATACTGAAGGAAGGTCTAAAATAGCAGGAATGTCTGGGCACAGTGGCTTATACCTGTAATCTCAGTACTTTGGGAGGCCAAGGAGGGAAGATCACTTGGGGCTGGGAGTTCAAGACCAGCCTTGGCAAAATAATGAGACCTCTATAAAAATTACAAGTCTCTACAAAAAAATGAAATAGCGCTGTCGACAAATAGAAGTATGATGGGAGCCACACAAGTAATTTGAAATTTTCTAGTAGCCACATTTTTAGAAAAAGTAAAAAGAATGTGTGAAATATATTTTAATACAGCATTTAACTCAATATATCCAAAGCATTATCATTTCAACATATAATCAGTATAAATTATTGAGACATATTTTCTTTGTTGTTGTTGTTCTAAGGTTTCTTTATCCTGTGCTGTAAGCAGCACATCTCAATTCAGACTAGCCATATTTCAAGTGCTTAAGAGCCACTTTTCTTCAAAGAACGAATTCACTTTTATATTAAAAAAATAAATAAATAAAGGGACCAGGACTGTTCTGGGTGCTGGGCATGCAAAGGTGAGTGCAATAGGTATGGCTGCTTGGATAGGCCTAGAATGTTGGAGTAGCAGGCATGAGCTGAGGTGGGAGGGGTGAGAACCTTGTCGGTAGTGCTAAGGAGTTTGTTTTTTTTTTTTTTAAAGTGGAGTGGGAAGCCATTAAAGGAAACTAATATGAAAGTTGGAGCAGACATAGTTTATTAAATTAAACTTGTTCAGGTTACCAGTTACAGACACACTCAATTTACCTCTGGTGATGGAGGTGAGGAGGCACAGGCTAGCCCAGTAAACAGGCTTCATGGCAGTCTCTGTTCAAGACATTTGCCTGTCTGTGTCCCAGTGGTCACCCCAGTGTTCTGCCATTCCTGCTCTTGACCTCCTGTTTCTCTGTGCTTCTTGCTCCTTCTGTGAATTTTCTACTTCTCCACGTGCTCTTCTGTTGTCCACTAACACATGAGTAGGCACCTGCCTACTCATGGCTCCTGCTGCTTCATAGCTCTGTTTCCTGCCTTCTCTTTATATTTCTTTTATCTCCAGGGTCACTCTACCATCTGAATTACTTTCTTTGTGTCTTCTGATAGAAAACTGAATGAAAATTGAATTCTTTCTATTCATTTCTTTAGATCAGGATGTCAGAGATACAAGATAAAACACACAGCTCTCCTATATTGGCAACATTGCAGGACGATCTTTCCTTAGGACACTGTGGACATACATGGTTGGCACTTTGGGCTCCATGGTGTTTTTAGTGTAGACATGGAATTCTGACATTGTTATGGTTCTTTTCTATCTTCACCACTGAGGGATGAAATTAGCAATGGAATCAGCTAGGCTGTCTCTGTTCCTATTCAGTCAGTGAGAGGCTTGCCCTTGGATGCACCCTCAAAACTGACCTTGGTGATATTTGCTAAGCAGCCACTGTGAACTTGAGGTTGGAATCTGTGACTTTGATTACAATATCAGGATGGATACCAATTGGACTCTTAAGTAACACTTCTCAATACAAGCAAGTCTGTGTGAGGAAGTGGATCTTGCGGAGACTCCCTGGCAAAACTCAAGATACTCTCTGATTGGCATCCAGGAAATTTTGCCAAATCAATTCGAATGCCAAACCCTTTTTCTCAGACCTCTCCTTGCCTTTTGTTTAGTGTAGTCATTTTGGTAGAATAAATCCCGTGGCGGATTTTGATTTTTATTACCCTGTCTTCCATAGCATCCACTCTCTGAGGCCAGCCTGGCTAACAGCTTTCCCAACGTTAAAATGTGAGTTCTGCTCACTGGGCTTGACAGTGGTCTGCTGTGCTTGAGTTAAAAATCCTTGTTATGCTCCAGGACACCCATGGAGGGGTATTATCTGTTAGATGAGACCAGTTTCCATGAAAAGGTTGATATGGGCCACATCTATATGTTTAACTAAAGCAATATCTTCGATCTTTAAGAGGCTTCTCAGGGAGGAGTTCTCACCAGCAGTAGGGTAAGCTGCAGCAGCAGCATGTAACAGTGTCAACAGGACTCTGCACTCCGGTCCTCTGTCTTGCTCAGGGAATGGCTCGGCAACAAAAGTCGATTTCCATCTGCACCAACTTACAACTGTTATTATTAGTAAAACAGAATTCATCTGTGGGATTTTTCAAGTACTTCAGAGTTGTTTATTATACTATCTGACTTCAGACCACTGCCATTGCTCACATCAATCATTTTCTAACCAGTCCTTGCACACACTGCTCCTCCAGCCTTGCTCCTCTCCAAGTCTATCAAAGTTGTAGCTAGAATGAAAATCACATCATGTCACTCCCTTGCTTAAAGAACTTCAGTGGCCCCCTGGTTGCCATCAAAATGAAGGACAAACTCCTCCCCATGTGCTCAAAACCCTATGGAATCTGGTGCTCCCCTAGCTCTGCAGTTGGGTTCTCAGGCCTTTGCTCCTAGGGCTCTACCCATCCTAAACTTTCCCCATTCGCCTATTGTGTGTTCTCTCTTACTTCCGTACCTTTGCACATTCTCTTCCTGCAGCTCTCTCAGGAACTTTTTCCAGACCACTGCCCACACCTGAATGTGTGGGGAATTTCCTTCCCTGGCTTCCCTGTACCTGTTGCTTACCCTAATTGTAGCACTTCCCACTGTGGACATCCTCTTCTTCCCACTGCTCTGCAGACTCCTTGAAGTAGGGCCGGCTTGTTCAGACCTGCATTCCTAATGCCTGAATATTCATTACTACATAGTAGGCATTCGTGAATAGTTTTTGGGTGAATGTGAGCTTTAAGGTAACTTATTTGTTGTAAAAGTTTTATTTTTTCATTTTGTTTAAACCAGGTACTGAAGTACCTGCTTTTTAATATAAGTAGTACATTGAATCAGAGTTTAGCTTTTTGTAGAACTTTCTTCTCTTCACATACATTATCACATCAATCCATAGAACATCACATTGCCTTCTTATAAAACAGTTCTGCACTTGTGGAAAAGACAGTATAGACTGGCTCAGTTCCCTGTATCAAAAGACAAACTAGAGCAATATTGATTATGATCTCTTCTTTGCCAACTGTAACTTTCAAAACCCTCCGACAGAGTAGAAAACACTGTTCCCCATCAGAGCCCAGCCAGAACCTCTGCTGCAGGCAGCCTGGCTTGGAAGGGAAGACATGTCACCCCCTTTCACAGCATGATGATTTGTGGCTGAGAAGGGAGAGGCTGCTCTCTGAACCACATGCCCCCTGGTGCAGGCAGGCTAAAGAAAGATGAATGGCATTATAAGACAGACATCTGAATGTTTCGTATTAAATTAGTCCCACAGAGCGCCCAGAATTCTCATTCCATAAATCACTAAGTAAAGTAAACTCACTCCCGGGTTAGATTGCTGTGACTTTGGCCTGTGGTGTCATAGATAATCTGAAAACAGTTAAACATTTGTCTGAAATAGTAATAATTTTCAGCATATTTACTCAGTGGCATAGAGGTGACCCAGGCTGATCTCTGCTGCCAGAAACAGCATGTAAATGGGAGTCAGCCAATTTAGGAGATTTCCAAACAGGAGTCACTGCTCCTCATACTCCCTCATCTACTCTGAAATGGCTATAGGCTCCTTCAGGAGCTGCTAGGTCCTGGGGGCCCAGATGAACGAATGTCCTCCCACTCTAGAGTAGGTACAAAAGAGCACTGATGCACCCCTATCCCTTCAATAAATTGCAGTTACAATTTGAAATCCACTTTAGAATACACTTTCACCTTGTGTTGGTCTAAGAATATCCTTGGCTTTATTCTGGTTCTTCCATTCCTGAGCTGGCATTGGGTGTACTTGTGACACTTAATAGAATGGATGAATGTTGGACTGGGGTTCATGAGACCATCCAATTCAATGCTAACAGGCTGAGGGACTGTCTAAGCTGCTGCTTCCTCTCCTAGAAAATTGAAAAGGCAGGTTCTTAATCTTTAAAGTAACTTCCAGCTTTGAAAGTCTGATTCCAATTCAGTGGCAAGATATGATTGGGCAAAAAGAGTTGTGGCAGCCTGAATTCCAGCTGATTCCTGAAAGTCCATCTCCTCTTTAATAGGGCCTTTCTACAGATGTTCATTAGGATCTGTATCCAGGGTCACCTGCACCCTTAGAAGCCCAATTTGGATTTCACCAGAGCAACAGAGGGAGGTCACATAGCTTTGTGGTAGCCAAGGACTAGAGGTATCTCTTCCCAAATCCCTTGACTTGGAGTCAAAGGCCTGGCTTAATTCTTGCCTACAGCACCTGGGCAAGTCCCTTGAAATAATAATCAAATGAGATCATCAACATGGAAGGAGAAGGATCTTAACAATTGTAGAGTGTCTACCTGTGCTAGGCACTATGTTGGACTTTTACATCATTATTGTCTGTTTCATTCAATATTCAAAGCCATCCTATGAAGTAGATATTTCTTCTACTAACTTTACATTCTACAGATGGAGAAGCTGAGCTGCTGAGAAGTGAATTATCTTGGCCAAAGCCACCAGCCAATAAATGGCAGAGCTGGGATTTATACCCAGATTTGCCTAACCTCAAAGCCTGTGCTTTTTCCATTATACCACCCCAGAAACGCCTTGTAAGTTTTCAATGCTGTAGAAATGTCAGATGTGGTTATTGGTAATTCTAAAAATGAGTTCACTTGATGCCTTCAAGGAATCGTTCTATGGTTTAGTCACTGCCTACTTGGATGATTTTCCTGATGACAATTAAGTTAGGCAAGGTAAGCTACACTTGGATGCCTAACCAAGGGGGTGGGGGTAGTGCCCTGTGCATGGGAGAGGTCTTCATTCTCTCATTAGGACAGAGCAAGCCAGCAGGAAGCTCTAACTTCCCTACCCCAATGTTGTATTTATGTGTGTATTAGTTTGCTAGGGATTATGTCTTAGTCCATTTTGTGCTATTATAATAGAATTCCTGAGACTAGGTGATTTTTAAAGAACAGAAATCTATTTCTTACAGTTCTGGAGGCTGGAACATCCAAGATCAAGATCACAGCACTGGTATCCAATGAGGGTCTTCTTGCTGTGTCCTCACATGACAGAAGGTAGAAGGGCAAGAGAAAGCAAACTCACTCTTACATGCCCTTTATATAGCAGCATTAATTCATTCATGGGGGTAGAGCCCCATTACCTAAACACCTCTCAAAATTCCCCACTTCCTAACACTGTTGTTTTGGGGATTAACTTTCCAACACATGCATTCTGGAGGACACATTCAGACCCTAGCAGCTACCACATCAAAGTAGCACAAAATGGGTGGCTTAAACAACAAAAGTTTATTGTCTCGCAGTTGCGAAGGCTAGAAATCCAAGCTCAAGGTGTCAGCAGCACTGGTTCCTTCTGAGGCCTGTGAGGAAGAATCGGTTTCACACCCTTCCTTAGCTTCTGGTGGCTTGCTAGTGCTATGGTCTGAATATTTGTGTCCTCCATGAATTCACATGTTGAAATCTAATCACTAGTGTGATGGTATTAGTAGGTGGGGCCTTTGGGAGGTGATTAGGTCATGAAGGAGGTACCCTCATGAATGGGATTAGTGCCCTCATAAAATAAGCCTAAGAGGGCTGCCTTGCCCCATCCATATGCGAAGACACAGCAACAATGTGCCATCTCTGAACCAGGAAGCAGATTCTCACTAGACACTAAATCTGCTAACGCTTTGATCATGAACTTCCCAGCCTCCAGAACTGTGAGAAATAAATTTTTATTGTTTCTAAGCTACGCAGTCTGATATATTTTGTGATAGCAGCCCAAAAAGACTCAGACAAGCTGGCAATCTTTGATGCTTCTTGGCCTGGAGAAGCATCACCCCAATCTCTACCTTCATATTTATGTGACATTCTCCTCTTGTGCTTGTGTCCAGATTTTCCTGTTTTTATAAAGACACTGGTTATAGTGGATTAGGGGCCCACCCTACTCTAGTGTGACCTCATTTTAAGTAATTACATCTGCAATGACCCTATTTCTAAATTAGATCACATTCCGATGTGCTGGGAGGTTAGAACTTTGACATGTGAGTTGGGGTTGGGGGGCACAATTCAACCCGTAACAGTCCGTAACAAAAGTCCCAAACCTCACACATGTAAGTACTTTGAGTCCAAGTGCCATACCATTAAAGATCACAACATTCTTTCTTGATGGCATGTCTCTTTTTCTTTTATGTCTTTCTTGTTCCTTACTAACACTGAAGTCTGATATTAATGGAAAAACCATTAAAAAAAAACTATTATCCTATGAGGTAAAGTGAATGCACTCAACTGTAAAAGGAAGACTTATCGATCAATTTTAGTTAAACCTTGCTTGTCTGACACTTTGCGGCTAAGGAATGTGTTTTTATTGCCTGGCCAGATAGTTCAGATTTCCGGTCAGTCTTAGTAAAGACCCCTTTTATAACACTGATAAAATTTTATCACAGAGCTATGAAAACAAAATTAGATTTCATAACTCACATCAGGCCTTGAAGGGGATGCCTCTATAAATTTTACAAACTTTATCAAGCTGTAATGCACCTATTCTGATAATTTTTTAAAATAACAACATCTATTGAACTTCATATATTCATATATGTATATATAAATAAGTATATAAATTGTATGTGTGTTTATATATATATTTTTCTCTCCACTTTACAGGAAAGAAAACTTTCTTCACCTATGTGTAGACAGAAGACTGTGACAGAAAAAGCAATTATTTAGATTGCTGAAGACTCTCTGAATTGAAGCAAATCCACTTCTCAAAAAGAAAACTAGATGGTTTCTTTTAAAAATTTAGTCCTAAAATTTATCCTTCAAAATATCTCAATTTTTCATGAGCGTATTTTGAAGAATAAACATTGACAAATCAGCCACAATATATCCATAAAATCATTGGAAGACATGTCATAATCAAGGGCATTGTTAGCCATAGAGATTTTATATTCTAGTATAATCCTGTATACATTTTCTAGCTTTTCCAGTTTATAGAGTGGCCTATTGGGGAAAAATTGCATGCACATTAAACATGTGTTTTGTCTCCTCAACTAGACAGTAAGTGCCTGGAGGGGGGAACCTTGGTTTTATTTACTTGGGGCAGGGCTCTACGCACAGGGCTCATTGATGCAGCCTGTCAGTCCCTCTTCACAGCCACTTGATGGGAAAATGAGGTTCAGCCATCTTCCACTCTGTGCTGGGCCACAAACCCAAATTACAACAGAACAGTGGGAATAGAGGATCTGCTTTATAGACTTTCCTTTCAGTCTGCTGTTCAGGAACCACAATCCTCAGAGTCAAATTAGGTGGAGCTATAGTTGGATAGTCCTTTCTGCTTTTCAGAGGCAAGAAACACTTCTCAAAATTGTGCAAATGAAATAAATGTCATGGTATAAACTAGATATTTTATATTCTTAAAATATATCTTTGGTGATTATACATTTTTGTTTCAAATAGCAAGTTTGGAGAAAAATCCAAAAATTATGTGAAAGTATTTATAAATGAATTGACAACATTTGAAACTTCAATAGACAATTATGAAGCAGTTCTCAAGCTGTTTTGGTACAAATACTCCTTTGAGAATCTTTTAAATAGCCATACTCTCACAAAATGCACATACAAAAAAAAAAGTTTTTCACACCATTTTATGGAGTTCACAGAGGTATGGGTGAACTTTCCAAACAAAGAAGTTCTGATTTAAAAGAACATATTTCTGATTTCCATAATCCTTAAGGTTTGGGGGACACGTAATCCATATTGCTCAAATGGAAGATTTCAAAATACGCATCAGATGAAGCAGATTCTAACTTTCACTGTGGTAATATGTTATTTTGTTGTATTCAAAATCAATAAACCATGAAGATTTCTTAGCATCTTTGGGTGTGATTTTGTATCTAGGGATCTTAAGTGGGAAGAGAAAAGGAAATATAAACTTCCTCAAACAGTGTTGTTAATTTTGGGCATTCCTCGGAGAAAACCCTATTACCTGGAAGGAAAAAAGCTAATTAAGTCGACATTTCTCACAATCACAAAGCCATTTTACTTGCTCCTCTTTACAGGCAGAAGGAATACATGCTGTTTTCCTTTTGTCTGTCAGGAGAATAACAGGGAACACTGACAGGCCTGGCAGTTTGGCAGAACGGTGGCCATGTCGGGAAACTGCAAGGAAATCACTGCTATTTGGCCATAGAAAAATGGGGCATCTTGGGTTGGAACCCCCAGCTACCTCCACTGCTGCACTTTTTGTGCATTTATCTTTTATGTAGGATGGTGATGTTGTTAAATGTTTGGATAACTTTCTGATCATTTTATTTCAAGTCATAACTATACTTCAGTTAACTTAGTTGAAGTTTACTATTCTCTCAGTCAGAAATCCTGTGCAAAGTGCCTTCTAACTGCTTTTAAGGTATTATTTAGAAACCTCCTTAAAACTGTTAAATTTTTATGTGAAAAATTTATCGCATTATGAATTAATATCACTGTCATTGGCTAGAGCTATCCAATTAGTTAAGAGCAGTAGAATAGGAGCGGAAGATGCCCTGCAAATCTGCTGTGTGTTTTCTCTGCTTTGTTCCCAGAGCTCAGCACGGTGCCTAGAACACAGTAAGTGCTTATTAAATCTTTGTTAACTATCAAATGAAGAGATGAATCCCAACACTGGTTATGCTTCTTACCACCCATGGGACTATCTGTTTTCTCATCTGTGAAATGAGAAAAGTAATATTTCCCTCTAGCCCCCAAAAGTTGCTTTTCACATCAGAGGAACTAAAGCATGGAAAAGCAAGTTTTCTTCATTTTTGAAGAGAGGAATACTCTTCAAAATTAGTCATATGTACTGTAGAGGCAGAAAAATAACTTTCTCTCTACCCTTCTGAGTTCTTAGCTGGGATGGAACACTGTAACAAAAGATGGATTAATAAGAGGAAAACAAACAGAAGTTTATTAGCATGTATACCTCATGTATACACGGGAGATACCAAGGAAATGAGTAATTCTCGAAGAGGTGGCCTAGATTTCAAGCTTAAATCCCATCTTCAGCTAAAGCAAAGAAAGAGGGTGTGGGGGAAACCAGTTAAGAGGAAATGATCGGGGTTGTCAGGAGGGGAGTGTTGTCCAACAGGAAAGATCACAGGTACTGGAGCCAATGAAGAGTAGCCAGGAAGCCACCATCTATGTGTCAGGCACTATGCTAGTTCTTTAGATGCATTGACCTGTTTAATCCTCACAACTATTATTAGCTTCATTTTGCAGAACTGGAAACTGAGACACTGATGTTAAGTAACTTGCCTTAACTCTCATGGCTACGAAGGGGCAGAGTGAAGGCTGATGCTGAAAGCCTGGACACTAAACCCCTACACTAACCATTGTCCATTTGTTCATTCCAGAAGTATTTATTTGTTGAGCAACTACCATGTGCTAAGTATTAATACTTGCAATCAAGTTCAATGTGGCATTAAGCAGATAAACTTCCTTTGTGTCAAGAGAAAATAAAGTAGTAGAGAAGAAAAACAAAAGAGAGAAGGTGAATACAAAGTATACTTGTTTCTTTGATTGAACTCAGGAGAAACAACTTTTTTTCTTTTCTTTTTTTTTGCTACCAATCTCTGAGCTTCTGGAATCTCTCTGCTCTTGGTTTGAACTTGAGCAAATATAAAACTTATATTTTCTCTGTTCCTGGAGCTTTCAGAATCCTAAAACATTTGGTTTAGATTAAATCCGTTGACTGAGGCATTATAATTTGGCTTCGACAGAGATGATCCCATCAACCATCGCCTTATCTAACCTAACTGCTTATTACAGTAACAGAGTACACTAGTCAGGGGGCGAGGGCAGGGCCGGGGGAGAAGGTCACTCAGGTTTGTCAGCCACATGTACACAGCAGGGTGGTGTCCTTTTAGAATGGAGAGGAATGGATTCATAAAATCCAATCAGGAGCATGTGTGTGCATTTATATGAGCCATTTTTTTTTTGCCTGAATCTAAATTACAGAGATTTTAATAGCTCCAGTAATTAGACAAGTATGCAGTCAACCCCATCATGTTCCTGTGTAATGTCGCACTCCCTAGGGCCCACCTTCTCTGCTTGCTGGGCTCCCTGCATGGGCCCCCTTCCCCCTTATTTTCTACCATAGGGAGGCGGCTTTCTTTTCAAAGAGCTTACTGTTCACATTGTTTTTATCCCCTCAATCCGGAGGTTGGATTTGCTTTCTCAGGGGTTTCACCATTGCATTGCCCAGTTGTGTAAGAAAAGGACAGAGCAGGTTCTGGCAGTTCATTTGCATCCCCACAGTGCCCGGTGTACCCGCCGAGGAGCACAGAGGATGCAATAGCTTGAGAAGGGACTTAGCACAATGCCTGGCACAAGGTAATCACTCCCAAATTGTTTACAACTGAGTGTGTGTAAAAAATGTTTGATAATTCAATTATTGCCCTTAAAGGAACAGAACAAAATACCCATATCCACTGTCTCAAATCATGGACCTTTTTGTAGAAAACTGCCTTTCTAGTTCCCTGATTGCCTCTCATTATTTTTTCCCTCTTGTATTTTGCAACTTTCTATTAACCACAGTAATACTTCACTTCATCAGCATAGATAATCTCCCTGCAGGAGCTGAGGGCTGTATCTTGATATGTGGTAAACATCTTGGATTTTTCTTATTGCTATTTCTTCTAGAACTAAAAAAATCTTTGATAACTTAAAGTTAAGGACAGGATGTGCTGTATTACTAAAACGATGCAATTTAACTAAGAGATTGACTTTTTCCATATGTATATACTGTACATATTTTTCTAGGAGCTGTCAGAAAGCAGCTTTCGTTGCCATTTGCTTTTTGGTATTTTTTCATAAAGATAGTCTCAAGAATAGTTAAAGAGAGATGTGTGGAATTTAATATCCTGAGGTCACCTTTTCCTATTCAATCCCTCCCTACCAAAAAGAAAAAAAGAAAAATCTAAATTAACTATCTTTCCTTCACAGGGATCTAAAAGTTGTCCCGGAAAGCAATGCTAGAAGTCTGTGAAATTGCTCCGCACCCATCTAGAAAAAAAAAAAAAATCCCCAAAACAGCATAAAATAAAATGTTTAAATCATGCTTGTAATTGACTTAGCTGTCTTTGGCAAATTGGTATTCTCTTTTCTCTATGGAGTGGGTATCAGACAGACAGAAACTGTGGTGTGAGCAGTGGTAGGAAGACGAAAGTCAGTGATGTTTCCTAAAACTGTATCTAAAATCTTTTCTCCTGAGAGGAATAAAGGGATAATGAGCTGGGGTATTTTTAAAGGATAATCACAATTTACAACACAAATAAATTTAGTTTTAAAATATGTGTGTTTTTGGCTCTAATGACTGAAAATGTTAAGCTAAATATTTTGCTTAAACAAGGAAAGACGAAGGGGCTATATGAGCAAATTAGAATGCAGAAGCTGCCTCTGCCACCAGTTTCCTCTAGAAGAGAATGGCTAATTCATATGCGTTGTGTTCTCAGCTTCCTTGGGAGAAAGAAAGGCTGCCCCTGGAGGAGCCCAGCTATTCAGCATTTTGCTGCTGGTCAGGATTGATTCCAGATGTGGGAGGTAAATGCTAGAAAGAGTTTGGAAAATGGAGTGGAAATGAAAAATCCCTCAGGCCATTTGAGTGCTGATGACAGATGAGGTAGGTATTTTCAGGTAACTAATGAACTTGCTGGGAACTTGGAGAGTGCTCAGTGGATATTTAACAGGCAGGAAAGACCCAGCTGAGATACACCAATACCCTCCTGCACTGTGCACCCAAAACAGGGGGAAACGTTGAGTCCTGAAAGTAACACATAAATATCAAAAGCTAAGACATAGCTACTCTGTAAATAAGCTGAATTTAAGTCCTTTCCTAAAGCTAGTTCAAAATTTGTGAATGTCTGGTTTTTTTTTTCAACTTCTTGTTATTTGATTTATCATGACTATTTCATTATTTGAAGAAATACTGAAAAAGTTCTCACAATGTCAGTAAGTCAGTAAGTCAGTAAAGCAGAATAAGAGACAGAACAGCAGAGTAGTTACAAGCATAGATTCTGGTTGACCCAGACATGGGTTTAAATATTGGCTCTGCCACTTGCTAACTCAATCTTGAGCAAGTTACTCTCAGTATCCTTGTCTATAACATGGTTATAATACTAGTATTTATTTTAGATGAGTCGTGAGAATTAATTGAGGTAATGTACTTGAAACATTTAGCCTAACACTTATTCAATGCTCAATAAATGTAAAGCTAACTTAATAATTTTTGTTATTTGAAGAATGAAGGTCAGGCCAGGAGGACATACATAATCTCAGCATGAAAAGAGTTTGATTTCTGCTAGTGAGGATTTTATGATTTACAAGCCATTCATATCATTAATAGATACCTGCTACTTTCAACTTTAATATTGGTATTTCAATTAGAGTTCTTGGTTGCAAGCGAGAGAAATCGAGAATTCACAATATAAGCAACAAGGAGATCATGTGAAGGATAACAGGCAGCTCACAGGATTGAAGGGTACCAGAGAGCAAGCCTTGGATATAGACAGGAAGCCCAAGAAGCAGAAAGCAGGAAGCAGAGCAGGAGACACAGAAACCTCAGGTGCCCAAGGCAGCTACACAGGTGAGTGACTTCCCATTATTTCTCTTAGTCCCAGATCTACTGATTCCCAACATTCCAAGTCTCAGGAGAGGAGATCATGCCCAATTGGCCAGGCTTAGTTTACATGCCCAAGCTCTGGCTGCATGAGAGGACAGGGAAAGGAAAGACAGGCAGAAGATGAGCCCCTGAGATCACCCTCTCACTGCAGCCACAGCCAGAAGGGGAAATTGGGTGACTATAAAGAAGGACAGTGTATACTGGTAGCCAAAACTCATAAATGTCCATCCTTACTGATCCACCCTTCTATAATGCTTTCCCACAGAGTGTTTGCTTTGTTTTAAGCCATGCTCTTGGGTTTAATGACCATGTTGCTCAGGTCACACTCCCAAGTTCTAAAAGCTAAAGAAGACTTAAAGGCAAAGGCCCGTTTCTTTTGAGTGAAAGCAGTGCCCAGACTCCATCTCCAACCTCTCCTTCTCCAAGACTTCACAGGTAGATTGCTTAGCAGGTGACATTGCTCTGAGAAGAAAGACTGTCTACACATACACACACATATACAGCCATATATGCACACTAAAAGGGCCAGAAAGTGAAAGCTGGGATTGCCACATACAGTTGTGCAGATTTTCCACTACCCATGCAGGCCCAGTTGAGAAAGCTACTGTGGGCTGAAATTCAGTCTTCACTGCTCCTCTCATTAGGCCTCTGTCAAGAGGAGGAGGAGGCTTTTTGTGATATTCACATACCCCTACGTTACCAAGCACTGAACACATGGTGTTGCTTCAGCCCAGAAAGGATACCATTTTCTAATTTGGACAAAGGTGCTTTATGAGCTAGTGGTGACTCTTGCTAAATCCCACACTACCCGGAAGGGAGGGAGAAAACAAAAGAGAAAAGATGGCTGCCTCCCTCCATTTTTTCCCCTCTAGCACTTCGTTTTTCTTTCTTGTCTTTCTCCTGGAATCAGAGAACCTCAGGATTGAAGAAGCCTTGGATAACCACCTAATCTGATAATTATCTAACACTCAAAATGTAAGCCCCCCAACATAACATCTGTGACAACTGGTCACCCAGATTTAAGCATCTCTGTGAACAGGAAATTTACCACCTTACCAGATAGCACTTCTACTTCCTGACGGTTCTGGGGAAAATTCTTTCTTATACTGACCTGAAATATATGTGCTTGTAATTTCTATTCACCCTGATTAATTGTATATCTGTGGCTAAAATGAACAAGTTTAACCCTTCTTTCAAATGAGAAGCCTATCAATAGTTGAAATCCAATGCGATGCTTCTGCAAAGCTATAACTTTCTCGCTTAGTCCTCAGGCAACATGATTTGACAATATATCTGGTCAATTAAATTCTCTCTCATTTGTATTGTCGTAGCTTTCTTGCAATGTGTCATCCAGAACTGAATGTAGTAGCCAAGCATCATCCAAATAAAGCTCACTTTAATGATAAATATTAATAATCATAAAAGTCATAATAATGGCTACCTGAACTAAATTAAAAACTTCCTATATGCTAGACATTGTGATAAGCACTTTGCCAATCATATTTAATTTAATCCTTATCACGAACCTTTCAGAGATTCTGTCATTATCCTCTTTGAAGGATGAGGAAACAGCCTCTGAAAGGTTAAGTCACTCACCCAGAATTTCCACTGCTAGTGAGTGGTAGGGATGGATTCAAACCTGAGTATCCCTCAGTCCAGAGCACACACTCTACCCACTTCAGTGTACTTCTCTTAACTAAAAACTACACTGGGCTTTTGGGTTTTTTGTTTGTTTGTTTGTTTTGTTTTGCCATCCCTCCTGACCTATTCTAACCAAGATTTCACCAACCTTTCACAAATTATCTTATGACGTGCAGCACCAGGGCTCTCAGTAATAGTACGTTTCACTTGCATGAAGCATTTTTGTTAGAGACGATACTGCTGGATCCTAAGACAAATGGTATATCAAAAGTAGGTTGTGGGAGAGTAAGAAGTATCATGCCTAAACTTCCATTTTTAACTTTTTTTACTCAAATCATCAGATTGGTCTTTAGACTTGTTGGATGGTTTGGGAATTTTGACGGTATTTTCTGGAAGGTGGATTGGGAAGCCAAAGGAGAGTCAAGGGCTATTACTGCTTAAACTAAAACAATAAACAGCAAGAAGTTCAGCTCGGTCCCCTAGCTCTCCCCCCTCTTAACACTTCATATGAGGGAATTCTAGAAATTAAGATATGCACTGAATTTTCAGTTTGGTGGACATTGGCCTTTTTCATTGTCCCAATCTCTTTTCACTGCTCTGTGTCTGGGCCTTATGGGAAATGGTTCAAGTACTCTACGGAAGGTTACCAAGCCTCGAGCCATATGAGTACAAAGAATTCTCCCAAAGACACATGATAGCAAGCTGGTAAGATTTCTCTGATCTTCAGTCAGGGGAAAGATCAAACCGCTTCAACAGGTTTATTTCCATAGATGCTATAGCTCTCCTCACAGTCCTGGAATTCTGGAAAGTCAATAAGCTCTAATCACCTTAGCAGAGTTCTCTTTGGCCTTAATAACAGAATAATCAATTCTGTTAGGATTGCACCAAAGAAAACATGGAAAAAATGGTGAAATAATACTAATTGTAAAATTAAGTGGCAAAATCCAGAGTATTCTGAAATAGTATCTCTCTGCTTCTTTAGGGCAGGGGTCCTCTTCAGTTTTGCTCATTATTATATCTCATTCCCCAGCTTAGTGCTCAGCACATGGTAGATAGTCAATAAACCATCTTTGAATATCAGCTTTAAAGGAACATAGAAATGCATTGAAAACGCCTAATCCTTCAAGGGGTTGTGAAACATAATGTATCTTCAAAATTTTCATCTACTTTGAATTCTGAAGTCTGGTTTTCCCATTTGCTCCAAATCTTAACCACCTTAGATAAACAGGCTACTTTTATTATTCATCAGCTTCTTGTTCCACTACACCAATGATAACACAAAACTAATCCCTTTGATGTAGATATTTTCTGATACTCTCTTTTTAAATCTCCCCAGATACAATGTTTAAAAGGAATCCCAAAGTTTGGTCCCTTTCAAGCTGAACCTATTCTGAATATATAATGTTACCTTTTTAAATTTAGAGATTTCGCTGGCTAAGAAGATTTGTCACTTGGACTTCAAATTTCAGGAAGAAAATACTAGATTGTAACTCAAAGGATCAGTTTTACTTTTCGTATGCAATATAGCCCACTAGGTGGCATTTCAACACACAGAAAACTGAATCTATGAATTAGACACGAATCCACTGTACTGTTTTAAAAATAGGTTTTAAATTGCGTTGCACTGTATGGTTGTAATAGTATTGAAACGCTCAGCATTTGTGAACTGGAAAATTCTTTGGTGAAGAAACTATGTTTCTGTATTAGATAAGAGATGTTCTAATAGAATCCTGCTGCTCTTTTTGATGGCGTACCATTCTGAAATTGCATCCAGGGATGGAAAAGTTGGTACACTGGCACCCTGTCAGGTAGCTCCTATTGCTGTGCGATGTGGTTAAAAGACATATAAACCAGCAGAAAATGTGTCACGGAAGTCATCTATATAAAAAATTAACAGACTATGTGGTATCATTTAGGCCAGATTTAGAAACACAATCAGGGCCTTGTCTTAGACCCTTTTGTAATGCCATAGACTGGATAATTTATCATGAACAGAAATTTATTGGCTCACAGTTCTGGAGGCTTGGAAGTCCAGTATCAAGGTGCCAACATCTAGCAAGTGTTTTCTTTTTGCGTTGTCACATGGCAGAAGATGAGAGGGTGAGAGAGAGCAAGAGAAAGCCAAG
The DNA here is from genome assembly GCF_000956105.1 of Propithecus coquereli. Lineage (NCBI taxonomy): Eukaryota > Metazoa > Chordata > Mammalia > Primates > Indriidae > Propithecus > Propithecus coquereli. The sequence continues at coordinate 6,185,105 of NW_012148619.1, forward strand.
CTCACCCTTTTATAACACAAACAATCCCACCGTGAAGGTGGAGCCCTCACAGTCCTATCCTCTCCCAAAGGCCCATCTTTACAATGGCAATTAAATTTCAACATAAGTTTTGACGGGGACAAACATTCAAACCACAGCAGCCCTTCTCTAGCATTCAGCATTTCTGGGCTCAGGAAATGGAAGTTTGGATGAGGAAGGGAATGCACCCGGAACAATCCCTCCTCCAGTGGGCACGCGTCTGTTAATGTTAAATGACAAACATTCTCTCCTTGACCAAACTCTACTCAGGCTCTTCTGAACTCTTTTTTCAATCAGGCCTTTACTTTTGGACTTCTGTGTTCATCTCTGTATTGTCCAGTTTTAGCCAGGATCCCGCCAAGTCAGTTTAGCCATCCTCCATGTCTGATCACCTCAGTGTCAATGAGCCTCTTCATGCCCCACCTTCCCCCAGGTGATGTCTGAGCACCCTGACCTGCCTTTGGCAAGAAGCCTGTTAGGTTGGTTTAGCCAGAATCCCCCCCTTAGCCATGATGTTTCCCCTTACCAATTTTTTCATTGACCCCCAACTCTGATTCTTGGCTACAAGCCACTTTTGCTTGTTGTATTCGGAGTTGAGCCTGTTGGGGCTCAGAAAATAACACCCCTTAGCGTGGCACTTTGCCCTGCTGAGTACTTTGATCCAAAGAAGCAGCCTCAGGACCAGTCTCTCTGACCTGCCCCCAATCTCCTGTCTGTTGATTCTGTTTCTCTCCTGAAGCACAGGGAGGGACTTTCTCTGAGGTTTTCCTCAGAAAAAAGGGAAGTCCCTTCAGATTGTCATAAACCCCCTCCCTGGAATATGCATTAACCAGGAAAAATTAACTCCTATCAAAAGAGAGGAGACGAAAGGTCTCTATCCAGGCCCCAGACAGACTTTCCTCCTGTTCTTCTAAGGGCTGCCACCTGAGAGACGTTATCTGCACAGTAAGACGACCTTTGTTCGCAGTGCAGTTTCTCCCCTGTATCTTGTCTTCACCACCCTCTAGGAGCCTCCAAGCCCCTATTTCTTTTTGTAGCTATTTAAGCTTCAACCATCTGACCCTTCTTTATCATATTTTGTGTGGTTCCTATGTGCATGTAATACATTTGTACGCTTTTTCTCCTGTTAATCTGTCTACTGATTTCATAGACTCAAGTTACCAAACCTTCAGAGGGTGAAGGGAAAGTTCCTTTTAACCCTAAAGGCCCAATCTCTCCCCTTTTGCAAAACCCCATCTCAGTGGTCCCTCCATCTGTTGTGATGGTTTCAAATAAATTCCACCTTACTGTTCTTTAACAAGTGTCGTGAGTAATTTTTTCTTTAACATAAATTCTCAGCTGTGGCCCTTGTTCTGTTTAGATAACTAGTCACTTGGCCAAGAGTACATTTTTAAGACATTCTGCCATCTTTCAAACTTAACAAAAGTAGCTTTAATACTATACACTTTGTTAAATAGTATTTATCGTTTTCATTTTAAAATATTTCAGTTCTTCAAAGATTTTACTCTAAGATCCTAGATCTTTGCAAAGTCTTTCTTGACTTTCTAGGCCTGAGTAAGTTGCCCCTCCCATGTGATCCCACAGCACCCTGTATTTCTGCCATCGTCGCCTCTGTTACACAGGATTACAACTACGTGTTTAATAATTATCTCCCCCTCTAGACCAAAAACTCAGTGAGGACAGAGAACCCAGCTGCCTTGCTCACCACTGCATTCCCAGGGGCATGCATAGCAGTGCCTAGTATTCAAACAATATTTGCTGAATAAACAAAAATGAATTTCTAGGCAAGAAGAATGAAATGTATTGACCTCTAAACTAAAAGCCTTGAAATGTTTGCAAGGGCCCCTCTGTAGCATACAATTCAAAGTTAATCCTTCCCTCCCTTGAATTCCCAGAAATTCTAGCCCTTTTGCTTAAAATCACCACCAGGAGCAAATAGCATCCAAAGGCTGCCGTTCGGAAATAACTTTGGCCTATGCAAGCCAAATCAAATTCAGTCAATTAAATTAACATTTATTGATCAGCAGTAGATAGGGGAACCAAACCCTACAGGAAATATTTGCTATTTTACCCTCACCAGAGTTGTCCCCAGATGCACTAAAATGTATCAAAATATTTTCTCATCTTTCTTTAATTAGATGCTGCTGAATGTATGTACAGGAAACAGTGTACATTGTGCAACAAAGTTTTTCATAATTTTTGTCACAAAGGACAACCTTGCAAACAGGACCGGAGCTTCTGGTTGCTTCTGGCCAGGAAATTTTATAAATGAGAGTCATTGTAGCAGAGGTCATGAGCTTAGAGGCTGACATTGTACCAACTGGATTGGAATTGCAGCTCCACCACTTCCTGTCTTGAGACCTTGAGTATTTTACTTAACATCTTATGAAACTATATTTTTAAAAGCATAAAAATAGCACTTATAGGGTTATTGGGAGGATTAAATGAAATAACATGCATAAACTCTTAGCATAGTGGCTGGCCTGCAGCAAGAGATCAATAAATATTAGATATTATTATTATCATTATTATTTATCTTAATGGCTTTTCTTAGAAACCCTTCATAATCAATGATAGCCAAAATGAATATTCGATAGATTCCCTCATACATCTTTTGGTTCTGTCTATTAGATTCTGATATTGTGGTTGTAAATAAGTATAAATGTGTCCCAAGCATATACTAGCTTTATGTATTTAAATTAGGAGCCACCGATAATCATTCATCTCCATTTTCCCTTTTAGAGTAACTTTTTCTATTATTTCCAAGATTAGGTACCCCATCCATATTTATTTATTCATTCACCTGTCCATTCAACAGACCTTTATTGCTAAGTAGTAGGTATTGTACATGCATAGATTCTGTCTCAGAAAATGTGCAATGTATGGCAAAAAAATGAAACATGCACATGCACATAACTTTAAGAAGAGGAATAAGTAATGAGACTCAGAAAGGAGAGATAGCACAGTGAAATTCAGAGTGGAGAATCTGCTATTTCAGGACTCACACCATGTACCCATATAGATAGGGAGATGCTAGTGAGGATACAAGAAAAATGGAAGCCACAGTTCTTGTGCTTAAGGAATTTGGAAACTTGGAGGGAGAAAAAACCAAAACCATGAGTGATTTCAGTCTATATCCCAGCAATAGGACTGTGCCTCACCCACAATAGACATTCAGTTGAAGAAAAAAATATCCTGAAAAATATTGGTAAAAACAAAAATAAGATTAAAAAAATACCAAGCACCAATTTCATGCCTGGATTAGGATGCTTTAAGCTGAAGGAAGTAAATGGAAGCAACACCTACTGCTTTATCGCTGTGAGCAAAAAAGTTCTTTGGAGGTGTGCACAGTTTGCTTTTTTTGGTTCCTATAACACTGGGCTTCCAAGAACTCAAGATGGTGTTCAATAACCAGACAATTTATCAAAGCCATTGCTTAAAGTGATGCCCAGTTAGCAATATTAATTCGGTTCATATCAACACATATTTATTAAGTGCCTGGTATGATCAAGATATAGCATTGGATGCCAGCATAACATACAGATATAATGAGGACATATGAGTTCTGCCTGCTCAACCCTAGGACAAGACACTGGAGTCAAGTGGGAGAGATGGGAAGAGATGGGCACAAATAACCACACTGTAAGGTTTAATGTGGCAAGTCCTATGGGTAGCATAAGCAAAGAGCTGTAGAAGTCCCTAAAGGAGAGAGAAATGATTTCAGGCTGGAATACTGAGGAAGCCTTCATGGAGGCAGTGACATTTCAACCAGGACTTGAAGGACAGGTAAGATATCAATGAAGAACAGTTTGGGTGAAGGATAAGCTTAGCAGAGGTGTAGACTGGGGGGAATTGCCAAATGAATTGTGGTGTGTTTGAGTTAGAGAAGTACTTTCTAGAATTTATGAAACCACAGGACCCTTTTTGAAGAGGGGTTCTATAGAGACTCATAGTATGCTTACAGAGATGCTCTGTTCTAAAATCCTGGCTGCTCTAGAGATCCACAGAGCCCAGTTTAAACCCCAGGGCTGGAGACTAGAGGACAGGAAGTCAGTCTAGAAAAGCAGGATGCAGCCAGCTTTGGAAACTCAAGAGTGGCTGTGGCCATAGGGACAATCTTGGTGTATGGGGGGTTTCTGAGTAGAGAATTGACAAGACCAGAGCTGTACTTTGTTGAGGCTCCTCTAGTGATGAAACATAGGAAGGGTCAGAACAGGGAGAAACAACTTTATCTCGAAGAAATATAGGTTTATAGAAATGTAATATGAAAATTATATATCATTATGAATCTCCAGAGCTATAAAAAGTAACCAAATCCCCTGCTGCTATCTGGTAGAGGTTCTTTGTGACAGCATCAGCTGTTGAGAAATCCCTCCAGACTGCAGCAGAGAGAAGAGTGCATATTTTGTATTCTAGAAACTGAGGTTGGTGGTGATGTGGTTGAAGGCATGGGGTTTGGACGCATACAGGACTGTGTCTAAATTCCATCTTCTAACAAAGTTCCTTAAACTTGAGGGTCAAATCTCTCATCTGAAAAATCAAGATTATATCAACTTCATATGATTATTGTAGGGATTAAATGAAGTCATATGTTTAAAGTATTGAGCATAATGGTTGGCAATAGTCAGCACTCAGAACATGATTATTCTCCAAGACAAATTAACCAACCACATTAACAGGAACAGGGGGTGCTAGGTATACCTAGCAGAATCATTTATACCAATGTGGTTGCTGGGTTTCCTTTGGCTGGTGCAAGCCCAACCCTGAGCTGGACACATCCTTCCCTTTGTTGAGCAGGGATTCTGCCAGCCAAGGTCCATTGCAAGAGAGCCGAACACTTTTCTCAGTTTCATTCTCACCCTCTTTTAGTGAAGACCACTCAGACTTCTCTCTCCCATGTGTTGATCTTCATACCTAGTTTAGCAAGTTTAGCCCATAAAAGGATTTCTAGGCAACAAAAGAGGGAAATGATTTTGTTCACACTATTAAGAAGCCTGCTTTGTGGGTACTATCAAGACAGATTATACAGCAAATTGGTGCAGGCCACAAGGCATGTCAGGGTGCATGTACAGTAATTGAAAAGTATTGCTTGCACACTTTCAGTATCTGGGCAATCTCCCAACAGACAATGGCATCAAGGGATGAACTGCACCATAAAGGATGGATTCCAGCTGCATCCAGGACCAATGTCATGCACGGGCCCTGAGGAGTATAGGCAGGGCATCAACTACACTAATGGTTTCCAAGGGAGCCGGTGTTCCTGGCTTCCACGAGGCAGAGACAAGAAAGGAGCTTTGTCAAAAACAGCCTCTGTGCTCACATTTCCCATTTTTTATTTGGCTCAGCATTTTAAGCTTCCTTGGATGCCCACCTGGAGATGTATTGCTGCCTCTCACTCTGCTGCTTCCCAAGGGTATCCAGAGTCTCCCTCTAGCTCTCCTGCTAAGCCCCTCCCCAGTGCTTGAATCAATGTCTCTTACCTGGCTGGTGGATGCATAATGTTTTCACAACCACGGAACTCAGAAGACTGAGTGGAAACTTTATTTTACCTTATGAATTTGTCCATTTGGTGTCTTTGGCTTGGGCCTGGCTAGATGAGCTTTGATTTATTTGATTTTGGACCTGAGATTGATTCCTATGAACTCCATTGGGAGCCAGGAGGAGAATGAAGCAACAGAGGGACTGCTGATCTCTGACCCCAGCCCATTGATGGCTGTTGTCATCACTGTTGGTGGCTGCTTTGAACAAGAAATGCATTGTCTCTCCATCTATTGTGGATTGGCCTTCTCAGTCAGTCTTCACAGGATGTAACCTTTAATCAGGGATGTGTTCTACCTAGGGCGAAGTGTGGATGAGGAAGGCAGATCAAGCAAGTTAGCAAGACCCCAGAGGGTCAGGACTTGAGAGGGAAGCATTAGGGAAAATAATAATGTTAATAATAATAAGAGTTAAAAGTTAATATTCATCAAATAGTTACTATACATTAGACAGTTATGCTGGTTGTTCCATTTAATTGTTAATCCTCTCAACAACGCTGTGAAGTAGGCATTCTCCCACTTTTCAGATTAAAAAATCTGAGATTTTGTCTTTTTTAAAAATTTTAACATGGACAATAAGCTAGGTAAAACTATGAGTCTATGAGGTGATCCCGGACAATGAATCCACTACTACTTGGTATGACCCCCATGAATCAGGAAGGAAGTTCAAAACTAAAGTGGCTTTAGGGGCTCTGCTAACCCATCTGGAATCAGAAAGCTGAAGTCATCTGTGTGGGGTTTCTTAGGTTCCTTTTTCGCTATCCAGATATTCACCATCCTTCAATGCTCAGTCAGGGCCCACTTCTCCATAACACCTTCCTTGAGAAATTTTTTGGATCCCCATAATAACTCCTTCACCCACATTAGCTCAGGAACTCCTCGAAGCCAAGCTATTGATACTCTTTTCCACGTTTTAGATTAACACTGAGCTTCGAGAGGGCTAAGACATTTTTCTCTGATTTTTATAACCTTGACCCTTGAAAATTATAGGCCAGTTATTTTGTAGAATGGCCCTGATTTGGATTTGTCTGATGTTTCCTGATGATTTAAGTTAATGCATCTTTGGCAGAAATAGCACAGACATGATGCTGTGTTCTCATTGCATTCTGTTAAGTGGCTGTGCTTTTCTGAAAATGCTATTAATAAATCTGATCACTCAATTAAGGTGATATCTGCCAGGCTTTTCCACTCACTGTGGAAAAGTTACTCCTTTTTTCCCTTGGTAGATAACAAGTACCTGATAGAAAAGTATAATGAAACTATGTAAATATTTTATTCCTCATCAAATGTACAGTTTCTATATGTACAGATGGTCCCCAACTTACCATGGCTCAATTTAAAATTTTTCAACTTTAAGATGTTGTGAAAGTTACCCATTCAGTAGAAACTGTCCTTCAAGTACCCATACAAGCATTCTGTTTTTCATTTTTAGTACAGTATTCAATAAATCATATTAGATATTCAACATCTTATTATATAGTAGCTTTGTGTTGAGATGATTTTTCTCAACTGTAGGTTAATGTAAACATTCTAAGCATGTTCGAGGGAGGGTAGGCTAAGCCATGATGTTCAGTAGGTTAAGCATATTAAATGCATTTTTATGATATTTTCAACCTATAATGGGTTTATCAGGATGTAGTCCCATTGTAAACTGAGGAGCATCTGTATTTCATTTGCACTCATGCTTTTTTATTTTATTAAATGGGGTTATACTCCATTATTTTCATCATTTATTTTAATGCTCAAATCGTCCTCAGTTTTATTAATGAGAGTCCTGTCGGGCTGGCTTCTCTCCCCATCGTTCTGTGAACAATTCCTTATTTTATGGCATGAAAAAGATGTTCCAGATTCATCTTGATCTTTCCTTACAGCCCCTATGGGAAGATCTCCCTCACCCTGCTCTGGCTCTGACCCCACAGGCAGAACCACAATCCTGATCAGAAACGCTACATAACTGCCTGGACTTGAACACCCCCACAGACTGCCTTCCTACATGAACATTCTTCTCACCCTTCTTGAGCTTCATACCATGTCCAGAAGCTTGTCTTTATCCCTCAACCCCTACATTGATACCTCCTTGCTTCCTTACCCTTAGGTTGCCTTCCAGAAGGTACACCCAACCTGCCCACTCAAGTTCTGATATTCCTTACCACATTTCCCTTCCGTGAGGTTGCCCCACTCATTCTGAACAGTCTCCAACACCTCATTCCAGGTAACCCTCCTACATGGACACCCTTTTCCTCTGACATGGCTCCAACACCCATGCCAGGCCACCAGGCTACATGAGGTTGCCCTGCTCACCCCTCACAGGTACCTTCTTCATCCCAGTTTTGCTCTGCCACCTCCACGCCCACCTAATGGATTTAAGACTAAATTGCTTGGAAAGGGAAGAGAATGAAAGAAGAAAGAAGGGAAGGGGAAAAAGGGAGAAAGTGGAGAGGGAAGAGAAGGGAAAATGAGAAAAGGGGAGGGGAAATGGAAAAACAAGTGGAAAAGGAAGAACTGTATTTTTAAAGCTTCTTAAACTAAAAGTACATATTAAAATTTTGAGGATAATCCCTAAAAGGATAGAGTGTGTAACATCCAAACTAGTAGAAAGAAAAAAAAATAGAATAAGGGAAATAAAAAGCCAAATGAATTTAAAAGAAGACAAGAAAGAAACAAATAAGAGGCCAGGTATGGTGGCTCACACTTGTAATCCTAGCACTCTGTGAGGTGGAGGTGGAGGATCGCTCGAGGTCAGGAGTTTGAGACCAGCCTGAGCAAGAGCGAGACCCCGTCTCCACAAAAAAACAGAAAAATTAGCTGGGCGACATGGTGTGCACCTGCAGTCTCAGCTACTAGGAAGGCTGAGGCAGGAGGATTGCTTGAGCCCAGGAGTTCAAGGTTGATGGGTATGATGATGCCACTGCACTCTAGCTGGGGTGACAGAGAAAGAATCTGTATTAAAAAAAAAACAAAACAAAACAAAACATTAAACAAATAAGAAAGAAACAAAAAACGGACAAATAGAAAATATTAAATACATTGGCAGAATCTAATCTAAATATCTTAGGGATCAAAATCAATAAAAAGAGGATTTAATCTATCTAGTTAAAAGATAAAGATGATCAGACTGGGCATAAAAATAGAATTTATCTACATGCAGTTCACAGGAGCCAGACCTAAAACATTAGGATACAGAAAGTTTGAGGAGGTCCTCAGTCCCGTTTCCCCCTCAGACTCATGTCCTCATTCTCCTGCTCTGGAGGAGAAAGAGGTACTAGAGGCCAAGCAATTAAGGAGGCTCTTCTCAGGATGCATAAGGCCACCTGAGCATGGTGAGAAGGAAAAGAACAAGATGAGCCTAGAACATGGTTTTTGTGCCATAAAGTCAGAAAGTGCCCAAAGAATGCTGGGGAAATGTCAAAAGGATGCACAGAAGCCAGTGTGAGGAGGCTTCCACTGATCAAATCACAGTGATACTGACGCCCAATAGTTGCTGGCTCCAGGCCTGCTGGTTTCTGTGTTTGGTCAATGGGAGGCTGAGTTTGGACAAACCATGAAAGGCGGTGCCAGGGGCTTCTTCCCTACCCTCTCCTTCAGTCAGTCTCCAGCTCTGGGGTATCTCCTGCACTGTTACAGCCCCTCTTGCTCACTGTGGTTCCAGCTCATGTGGGTGGCTGTGACCTCTGGGCTCAGATATCACTGTCTCTTCCCTTTGTTTCCCTACCCTATTCGTGGTAGCAACTTGTTGCTATTGCTAATCTTTAAATTGCCTCACCATGCCTGTTGGGTTTTTCAGATCTTCTAACATTTGGATAACCCATTCCATGAATTAAATTCCCTCTGTTTAAATATTTAAGGGGGTTTCTGTTTTCCTAACTGAACCCTGACTGATACTCTAGGCAAATACTGGCAAAAAAAGAAAGATGGTATAATTATACTAGCATTAGACAGAATAGACTTTCAGGCCAAAAGCATCAGTGAGATAGGAAATATAACATAATTCTAATAATTACCTAACAATCTGCCAAAATTTATACAGAAAGTATCAACAAAACTACAAAGAAAAATGGACAAACCACCCTCAGAATGGGATATATTTAACACATTTCTGCCAGTAATTGATAGCTCATGCTGTCGAGGAATAAGAATATAGAAGATTTGTACAATATAATTAAGAAACTTGATCTAGCAGTCATGTATAGAATACCACACCAATAACTAGAAAATACATATTGTGCCCAAGCACACATGGAACCCAGATCACATTTTAGGCAATAAAGGAAAACTTAACGAATTTCAAAGAGTATCATACAGACCCATTCCTAACCATAACACAATATGTTAGAAATCAATGACAAAGATGTGGTTAAAATAACCTCATACATTTGGGAGAAAAGAATCTCATGGGTAAAAGAAGAAATTACATGGAAATTTAAAAATACTTATAACTGAAAAATAATAGTAAAATGGTATGTCAGGGGAAATCTGATGCCTTGTAAATTTCTATATAAAAAAAGAGGGAAGACTAAAAAGTAAGAACTTTGAATAGGAAGAACAAAATAAACCAAATAAAGTAGAAGAAAATGTTAAAATTAAGAGCAGATATTAATATTGGAGCAGATATTAATAAAAATCAAGGAAATGATTGATAAATTTGGCTACATTAAAATTAAGCATTTTGTTCACCAAAAAATACCATAGAATGAAAAAAAGAATACACTAGAAATGGTGTTTATAGCATATATTAGCAGCAAAGGAACAGTATTCAGAACATAAAGAATTCCTACCAAGCAATAAGACAAACAACCCAACTGAAAAATTACAAAATAAATAAATATTTTACAGACAAAGAAACTTGAATTGGCATAAATATATGAGAAGATGCACCACTTTATCAATAATCAGCTATTTTTAAATTAAAGTTTTTATTGACATCCACAAGAATGACACACTTTTAACATATGACATTTCTAAATGTTGATGAGAATGTGGAATGATGGAAACTCATACACTGTTGGTAGGAGTATAAATTGAAACAACCATTTTACTGAATAACTTGGCATTACCTAGTAAATCTGGATGTGCATGTGCCATACAGACACTCGATTCATTTTCTACGTATTCCTTAAGGGAACTGATGCACATATGCACCAGTAGGCATGTACAAGAATGGCCACACAACACTGTTTTTTAATAAACTTAATTTTTTTAGAGCAGTTTTAGGATCACAGCGAAATTGAGCAGAAGGTACAGAGTTTCCACATACGCCCGGCCCCTACTCAGGTACAGCCTTTCCCACTATGAACATCTTGCACCACCTATGATCGATGAACCAACATCGACACATGATTATCTCCCCAAGTCCATGATTTGCATTGAGCTTCACTCTTTGTGTTGCACATTCTATGGGTTTTGAGAAATGTATAATCACATGAATCCATTATTATAGTATCATACAGGGTAGTTTCACTTCCCTAAAAATCCTCTGTTCTCTGACTATTCATCCATCTCTCCCCACAAATCTCACTCATCTCTTTACTGTTTCCATAGTTTTGCCTTTTCCAGAATGACATGCAGTTGGAATCATACCATATTTAGCCTTTTCAGATTGGCATCTTTTACTTAAATATACATATAATCTGCCTTCTTGTCTTTTCATGGAGGGTAGCTTCATAGCTTTTTTTTTTTTTTAAGTGCTGAATAATATTCCATTGTCCTACTGAAGGACATCTTGGTTGCTTTCAAGTTTTGGCAATTATGAATAAAGCTGCTATAAACATCCTTGTGCAGATTTTTGTGTAAATGAACATAAGATTTCAACTTATTTGGGAAAAGACTAAGGAGTGGGATTGTTGGATGGTATAGTAAGAGTATTCTTAGTTTTGTAAGAAACTACAAAACTGTCTTCCAAAGTGCCTGTACCATTTTGGATTCCCACCAGCAGTGAATGAGAGTTCCTGCTGCTCCACGTCTTTGCCAGCAGCATTTAGTGTTGTCAGTATTTTGGATTTTGACCATTGTAGTAGGTGTGTAGTGGAATCTCATTGTATAAATTTTCAATTTCCTAATGAAATATGATGTTGACATCTTTCCATATGTTTATTTGCCATCTTTATATTTTCTTTGGTGAGGTGTCTGTTCAGCTCTTTTACCCATTTTTTTTTATCAGTTTGTTTCCTTTATTAATGTTGAGTTTTAAGAGTTCTTTGTATATTTTGGATAACAGTTATTTATCAAATGTGTCTTTTGCAAATATTTTTCTCCCAGCCTGTGGCTTGTCTTCTCATTCTCTTGACATTGTCTTTTGCAGAGAAGAAACTTTTAATTTTAATGAAGAACAGCTTATCAATTTTCTTTCATGGACTGTGCCTTTGGTCTAGTATCTAAAAAGTCATTGCCATATCCAAGGTCATGTGGATTTTCTCCTATGTTACTTGTAGGAGTTTTATAGTTTTGAGTTTTACCTTTAGGTCTGTGATCCATTTTGAATCAATTTGTGTGGGTTAAAGTCTGTGTCTAGATTCATTTTTTTGCGTATTGAAGTCCAGTTTCTCTAGCAGCAATGGTTCAAAAGACTATCTTTGCTGCATTGTATTGCCATTGCTCTTTGTCAATGATCAAATGTGGGTCTATTTCTGGTCTCTGTTCTGTTCCTTTGATCTATTTGTCTATTATTTTCCTAATATGACACTATCTTAATTACTGTAGCTTTATATTAAGTCCTGAAGTCAGGTAGTGCCAATTCTCTGACGTTGTTCTTCTTTAATATTGAGTTGGCTATTCTGAGCCTTTTGGCGCTCCATATAAATTCTAGAATCAGCTTATTGATATCCATAAAATAACTTTCTCAGATCTATAAGATCTATAGATCAAGTTGGGAAGAACTGATATCTTGACAATATTGAGTCTTCCTGACCATGAACATGGATTATCTATATGTTTGTTTAGTTTTTCTTTTATTTTTTTCATCGTAACTTTGTAGTTTTCCTCATGTAGATCTTGGCCTTATTTTGCTAGATTTTACCTAAATATTTCATTTTGGGGGTGGGGTGTAAGGTAGATGGTAATGTGATTTAATTTCAAATTCTACTTTTTCATTGCTGGTATATAGGAAAGTGATTTACTTTTATATGTTAACCTTATATCCTGCAACCTTGCTACAGTCACTTAATAGTCCTAGTAGGTTTTTTTTTTTTATCAGTTCCTTCAGATTTTCAACATAAATGATCATGTCATCTGTGATCAAGGACAGTTTTGTTTCTTCTTTTCTAATCCTATCTTATACCTTTTATTTTCTTGTCTTGTCTTAATGCATTAGCTAGGTTTTCCAGTACAATTTTGAAAAGCAGTGGTGAGAAGGGACAGCCTTGCTTTGTTTCTGACCTTAGCAGGAAAGATTTGAGTTTCTCACCATTAAGTATGAAGTTTTCTATAGATTTTTGTAGTTGTTCTTACCAAGTAGTTCCCCTCTATTTCTAATTTCCTGAGAGTTTTTTTATTATAAGTAATTGTTGAGTTCTGTCAAATAATTTTGTGCTCATATTGGTATGATCATGTGATTTTTCTTTTTTAGACCATTGATGTGAGGGGTTACGTTAATTGGATTTTAATGTTGAGCCAGCCTTGCATACTTGGGGTAAGTCCCACTTGGTTGTGGTGTATAATTCTTTTTATACATTGTTAGTTTTGATTTGATAATATTTTGGGAGGATGTTTGAATCTATGTTCATAAGAGATATTGGTCTGTAGGTTTCTTTTCTTGAAATGTCTTTGTCTGGTTTTGGTATTAGCACAATGTTTGCTTTATAGAGTGAGTCAGGGAGTATTTCCTCTTCTTTTATCTTCTGGAAAAAATTATAGAAAATTGGTATAATTTCTTCCTTTAATGTTTGGTAGAATTTACCAGTGAACCCATCTGGGCCTAGTGTTTTACATTTTAGAAAGTTATTAATAACCAATTCAATTTCAGATATAGGCCTACTCATATTATCTATTTCTTCTTATGTTAGTTTTGGCAGATTGTGTTTTTTAAGGACTTGATTCATTTCATCCAGATTATTGTGCTCGTGTGCACAACACTACTTTAATAATAAAAATAATTTGAAACAACTCATATATCCATCAACATTAAAACAGATAGATAGATTGTAGTCTAGTCATTCAATGAGATACTATACAGCAATGAAAATATATGACCCACACTTGTATTTCTCAACCTTTTCTTCATATTATACCCCCAAGAAGTCTTTATAGATATTTTTCCTAACAACCTCCTGGATGATATTTTAATGCATCAAATTTTATATTTGCTTTACACATTCAGAGTAAGAATTTTCTGTACTCCAAGAACCAATTTTCACCCCTTGAGGGCAATTTCACCCCTGTTAAAAAGGCATGATTCAGTCATCAATATGGATGAATTCTAAAAACATAGATTAGGTTCAAAATAGGCAGCTCTAAACAATATATTATTTAGAGATACAAATACATGTGGTAAAAATTAGAAAGAAAAACAAGATAGTGACAAACATAAAATTTCTTTAGTAGTTTCAGAGCAAGTAGGCAGGGGATGGGACAGTCACACAGAAAGTTTTAAGTTATTGGCAATATTCTCTTAAGCTGTTTGGTTAGTACATAGGTATTTTAAAAATTATTATTATTTGAAATCTGTGTATATGTTATATGTATTTTTTGCATGTATTCTATATGCTACCAAATAACTACAACACAATGTGATAAGTGCAACTGTACAAGTAGATTTAAGTAGATGACACAAAGGAGAACATGATCAACTGCATGCAAGATTCAAAGAGGGATGCAAAGAAGAGGATAGGAGTGAATACATTTCTGAAGGATGCATGGGAGTTTACAGGTAGAAAGAGAGAAGAGCATTTTATGTAGAGGGCTTAGACACAGAAAATAGCTTGAACTTTGGAAGAACCATAAGGAATTCAATATGCTTTGGAGCATTGAGAGTGTGGGGAAATGTGAGCTATTGATGCCTAATAAATGCAGAAAGATTAAAAGTACAAACAGAGGAACATCATTTCTGTAATTTTCTTCACAATAGGCTTTGTCTCATTCCTAGAGCAGAATAAAGTGGTCTGAAATTTTCTTGTAAAAAACCACCAGCCCCACCTCAGAGCTTAGAGTTCTAATCCTTGGCTAAACAAGCCATGAGTTCTGTGCTGCCATCTGCATCCACTCAGCCTTCTTCCCATTTGGCCTTGCAAATTGTTCTTTCTCAAAGTTCAAGATTTTTAATCCTTCTGGGCAAGGATTCACTAATTAAAGCCCAAACAACCTTAGAAGCAAATGAGCTTTTGGGGGGCTCTGGGCACCATTCCATGGCTCTGGATCCATTGTTTTTATTTCTTAATACTCAAAAAGACTTCTTTGTTTAATTCTGAGCTTCCATAAGTGCCTTTTTCTCACTTCGAGTCTCTTTCCTCCTTTTTGGCTCTACTTTTGCTCACCACAATCAGCCTAACAAAATCCCACCTAAAAGCAGCTTATATTTTGGAGGTCACATGATTTGATTCTCTTTGTAAATACTCACTACATGTGCCAATCAGCTCAGTCGCCACTTGTAGTTGGTTCACATGTATAATTACCAAGACAGAAAATATAGATGCAAAGTGTATGTTAGGTGCAAAGAGCAATACACTGTTGATAAAAGAAAATGGGATCTGGGAAGTAACCCTTGATGTACCGCATGGGGACATTTCAAAGAAGTCATAGTTCACGGGTAAGCCTTTTCTCCCCTCCAGCTTCCATTCTGAGAAACAAAAGCAGAGCATTAGAGAAAGAAAGAGGCTGTTTCTACCAAATTGCCAAAAACTGTTTCTACCAAACTGCCAAATTGATAATGGATCATAAATAAAATATAGGCTTTTGATACTTGTTGGTGGATTACTAATAAAAAAAGAAAAGAGAGGAAAAAAGAAATGTTAGAGCCAACATAGGTCCTGGGACTGCCTCATCTGTCTAAGGGTTAAGTGCATTGCATTTTAATCGTGCCTGTCTTATTTTCCTCTGTAACTTTTTTTTTTTTAACCTTTGATGGATAGCATTTTGTTCAAAGATTTTTCCATCGTTGTAAGTTAAAAGTAATTGCAATACCTGTGCTTAGCAAATCAATAAGAAAAAAAATATGTCCATTATGTGGATTTGTGTCTCTTTAAAAACACAAGTAGCATGTGTTACACAAATTAACAGAACTCAAAACATGTTGTAGTTTTGTCTCTTTTCTGCTCATGGTCAGATAAAATCAAAGCCTCCCTCATGAATTTGTTTGGCCATTTTCTCTTTTTAGATCTAGGTATTAGTTGTGTCTTTGAAAGGGATTGACAGTCTTCTACTTAACAAAATGATCTCTACCCCTCCCCACTCAGAAAATCCTCAGTTAAGTTTACTCTCATGCCTAGGAGGCTTCTGTGGTGCGATTACCTTCTCCCTGCACTTTTGGAAGCCACTAACACTATTTGGACATACTACCTAAATACACTAATCACACATCAGCACAGGTCATGAATGAGGTTAACATCTGAACTGACTTAGAATGACAGGCTTTAGTCACTTGCACATCCTATTTGAATCTTGAAAATAAAGAGTGTCTCCCAAAGATCAGCTGAAGCTGGGTCAACTCGTTGCAATGTTTAAGTTAAAATGGTTCAAGCCCCCACTGCACAGGTGAGTGTAGAGCCAGTAATAAGGAAGCCCCTCCCTGATCCTCCCAATGTTCCCAGGGATTCTCAGGGGACTCACATTTCTTTTAGCCCCTTTTGTTCTTGCCACCTCCTTCCTTTGAATCCTCCCAGGGCTGTCACGGGGATCTCCTCCATAGGTGTAAGCTATTACTCTCTCTCCCCACACCTTCCAGAAGGTATATACCCCTTTTTCCTTTGCTTCCCTGAAGCAGCTGTTGCAAGTAGAAGGGTTTTATTCAAGTCTCAGTAATAACAGAGGAAAGGGTTTACCTGATTTTCCAGTTATTACAATCCCTGGACCACTCCTGCGAGTGCAAGCTCACTGCCTATCTCCCCCTCTGAGCCTCCAGTCTCTCCTGGGCCTTGAGCTGCTCTTTCAACGCTGTCTTCCCCACATCCCTCCTTCCTTCTTCTCAGCCGCTCAGTCACTAGCTCAGGCTCCCCAGACCCTCCAGACCTCCCACTATTTTGAGGAGCAGCTCAGCATCGCTCTTTGCCCAGATGTGTCACTCGGGCCATCCTTCAGAAGCTACTGCATTTAGACTCTAAGAGGACTCTTTATTTCGGCATTTTCTAAATAAAAAGTAATTTCAAGAAAGAAGCTTTCCCCCGGGGGCAGAAACAGCTGCCAGCAGTTGTGATTTTTAAAAACTCCTTTTTCTTTCCATCATACTATTAATAGAAATAACTTACACCGATAATGTTCTTTGCAACCACTGCAACTACTTCACATCTTTATTACCATGGTGCTGTGAAGCATTACTTAAACTTTCTGTGTCTCAGTTTCCTCATCTGAAAAATGGAGAATATAATAGCAACTACCCCCCAGGGTCATTGTGATGTAAAGCCATTTAAAACAGTGCCTGGCACTTAGAAAGTGCCTAATTAAGGATAGCCGCTGTTACTGTCTCCGTTACACAAACAGATAATGGAATGGAAGCTGGGCACTGCGGGGTCTCTTGCCCCTGGTTGCAGAGGGGGAAAGTGGGAAGGCCGAGATGTTATCCCAGGCTGCCTGCTTCAAAGCTCATCTTCTGCTTCCCTTGGATCATGGGCTGCACCCAACACCAGGGACTAAACCCACATCTGTAGTTTCTGAGTTGAGGGGTCTGAATAGAGAAATCAGCAGTTAAAAGAAAATTAAAATAGCTATGAACATTTAAGAATGAGGAAATTTTACATGAAGTTCTAAATATAGGACTTCTCTTTTAACAATTAAAGTATTTAGCCTATGTGTGGGGATGGAAACCACCAGTGAGAGCTGAGTAACTGCTGCTTTTCTGGAATGTGGCCTCCTGGTATGCCACAGACTCCACCACATTTGGCTTTGTTATTTCACCAGCCCGATTCTGTCAACATTTGCATTTGAACCCCTTGTCCTTATGGTGGCTGACCTATGTATATATCCTACATTTATATGAGTTAAGTTTAGTAATTAACAAATCATCCCTTCATATGATTCAGCAGAAACTTTAGGAGACCCTGTTGAGCTGACTCTGGTGCCACAATGACAAAAGGCACAAAATGCCTTCCACACAGAGCCTTTAACAGCTGCTTTGGAATTGCCTCTCTCCTGGCTGTGGCCACTGTTAAGTAAACTGAATTGAAAGCCCTTCCACAATTGCTTAGATCATTTAAGCTGAAATCTCTACTGTAGAGGTTCTGAAACTTCTCTAAACATGTCCCTGGCACAGGTCCGGACATAGCTATGGTGTCTGTGGTCATGCTCAGGACAGATTTGCTTGAGACATTGTCCTTGATCATTGCTGCAGGATGCTAACTGGCCTCTCATCACCAATTCCCATGGCTTCAATTCATCCTGGATTCAACTGATGGGATAATCTGCCTCAAACACCCACCATATTTCTTTCTTTCTTTTTTTTTTTTTTTTGAGACAGAGTTTCAGTCTGTT
The DNA here is from genome assembly GCF_000956105.1 of Propithecus coquereli. NCBI lineage: Eukaryota > Metazoa > Chordata > Mammalia > Primates > Indriidae > Propithecus > Propithecus coquereli. Next base: position 6,203,269 of record NW_012148619.1, read on the forward strand.
GCTCTGAGTATAGTGCAGTGGCATTATCGTAGTTCACAGCAACCTCAAACTCCTGAGCTCAAGCAATTCACCTGCCTCAGCCTCCTGAGTAGCTGGGACTACAGGTGCACACCATGACGCCTGGCTAATTTTTATATTTTTAGTAGACATGGGGTCTTGCTCTTCCTCAGCTGATCTCGAACTCCTGAGCTCAAGCAATCCTCCCACTTCGGCCTCCGAGAGTGCTAGGATTACAGGCGTGAGCCACTGCACCTGGCCATCCATCGTATTTCAACCCTCACCCACTCAAGACCCTGAAGAATCTCCCTATCACTGCCTGCCTCCATTCCACCCTCATTAGTCTAGCATTCAAAGCCCTCATCAATTATGCTGTCCAGGTGGAACATCTCCAGCCTTATCTCGAATTTCTCCTTGACACAGCCCCTCTGTTCTAGATTAAAAAGTTCCTGAGCTGTCTACTTCTGGGCTTCCATCCATTTTTCACCTGCCAGTAGCCAATCCTGAATTTTCCCCCAATCTAATCACACCTTTTTTTCTGTGTCCTGTTAGTATGTGCATATTTAGTAAGTATCATGTCCTTGAAATTAGTTCAATTTTTGTGCTTCATCCAAAGACTAAGAAGTTCTACGCTAATGTACATCACCCATCTTGTGCTCATAACAGACATTATTAGTAAATTGTGGCACAATCTCCCACCAAGCTTCTAAATCCTTCTCAACCTTAAGCTCTAGGAAATGACCACATGTCAATTAGAGTTGGATATGGCACTCCACCTATTTGCCATTCCTATTCTATATGGACATGTCATCACAGTTCTAAATGGTAGAAATGGCAAAATTCAGCAGGAGGACAAGGGCAGGAAGAGCACTTATTTACTTATTTTTCCTGTATTCCTTCTGAAGTTCAGTCTCTACATGTGGGAAGAGTAGGTCCTGGTTAATCATATTGTCCTTAAGATTGGTGACTGCTCCCCACCAATGATGCTCAGACCCTCCTCACAGTTTCCAAATGGCTGCAGCAGGTCTAGTCCCTTCTATGTCTTGATAGCTTAAAATTAAATGAGAAAGAGCAATATTCTTTTCCCAGAGTCAGAGAGAACTCCAGTGTGTCTTAATGGTTCTGACTGTGTCACATGATCAATCCTGATCCAATCCTTCTGTGTGTGTGTGTGTGTGTGTGTGTGTGTGTGGTGGGGATGGGAGGAGCATGAAATGTTATAACTGGTCAGGACTGAGGCTCAGAAGCAGTACAATTAATCAAAGTATGCGCCTAACTATAAACGCAGTTTTGCCATCTCAACATTAGCTTGTTTATGCCAGCAGCGAAAAAGCCCAGAGAGCAAGTGGCAATGAAATCACCAAAGGTGTTTTCCATAGCTTGTTGAGAATTGAATATTTTTCCTTGCAAGAAGTGGTCCAAAGCCTGGAAGAAGTGGTAGTCAGCTGGTGCAAGGTTCGGTGAATACAGTGGATAACAGAGAATTTCCAAGTCTAGCCTCTGTAGTTTGAGCAGTGTTGTTTGTGCAACATGTGGTCCAGTGTTGTCTTGCAAGAGGATTGGCCTGTCTCTATTGACAAATCTCGGCTGCTTAATGGTAAGCATCCTCATCATTTCATCCAAATGGTTGCAATAGATATCCACTATTATAGATTGATCAGGTTTCATGAAGCTGTAGTGAATAATACCAGCTCTGGACCACCAAACAGACTCCATTATCTTTTTTTTGATGAATATTCGGTTTTGGACTGTATTTTGGCACTTCATCTTTATCCAGGCATCGTGCTGAATTCTTGTGATTGTCAAAAAGAATCAATTGTTTCATCATATGTAACAAAATGGTCCACCTTTATGTCATGACAGCAAAGAAAGGCAAGCTTTGAGACAATTTCTCTTCTAAAACTCATTTAATTCATGCGATACTCATCTATCCTGCTTCTTTACCTTGCTGATTTGTTTGAAATGGTCCAATATTGTTGGAATAGTAACGTCAAACCTTGCTGCTAATTCACGCACAGGTTGAGATGGATTCACTTCCACTCAGCTTTCAGGTCATCATTACCCACCTTGGTCTCAGGTTACCCACGTGGCTCATTTTCAAGATTAAAATCACCAGAACAGAACTCCTCAAACCATCAATGTGCTGTGCCTTCATTAGCCACATCCTTCCCAAACACTTCATTGATATTTAGAGCTGTCTGTACTGCATTGGTTCCACAACGGAACTCATATTCAAAATAACATGAATTTTTGACTTATGCATGGTTTCACAAAAATGGCTCGAAAAACATTTGAAAGATAATTACAAGCCAAACTATGCATTTGAAAGACTGAGGATGTACCGTCATGATAAAAATAAAACAAGTGTCAAAGTGAGATGTCAGAGTTATCAACTATAAAACTTAGTACTTAAGGAAATTGGACATTTCATACTTAATAACCTTATAGTTAAGCTTGGGAATTGCAGGCATCAAGATGGTATTTAAAGCCAGGAAAAGAAATGGGGAAAACAAATTTTTGTATAGATGGAAGAGGGAAGCCATCCCAGGTCTGAGCCCTGCAGACCTCCACAGCAGGAACTGGGGCAAAAATCTCCATCTGCATTGAGTGCTAACAACTCTCCTTCCACGGACTGCACAATTAGAATAATTTTTTCCTTTAGTTTGACTTTTTGCTGAACTCCAATTTTCCGATTTGAATAAGACTTTTCTGTTTCATTTTAAACTTTGTGAATGTTTTCCATGCATAGCCCCCTAAATATTGACACATCAGGAAGGTCAGCCTCCACAGAACTGCCAAAGCAAATGCTGACATAGCCAAGAACAGAACTCTGGTTTATCTTGGAAGGCAGGACCACCATGCCTTGGCTTTCAAGGCCAGAATGGACTGCACAAGGGCAAAGAAGAATATTGGCACAGGGTGGATGATGCCATAGCCAGACCCTGTCACTGCAGAGGCACTTGGATGGAGCATGACAAGGTCAGTCAAGTCAGGGGTCCTGTCCTGACACCTCCAGGAATCTGGGTCAGCATCCTAGTGACTGGTGCCCAGGCGAGCCATGGGGCTCCTCCCTTCTCATTGGCCAGCCTGATTAATCTGGCGCCTAATCGGGCCCCTTTGAAGAGGAGGGGTTGGATAAAAGAGTAGCACACCTGTTTCCACTTGACTCCAATCCTGAAATAATTCTGTGGCTCCTACAAGATTTGAAACAAATTAAATTCGAAAGGGCAGAGAGGGCAGCTTTGAATGGTTGGCTCTGTGGAGAAATGCTGGTTTTCACTCCAGGAAATGGCTTAACTGAGAGACTGTATCCCGGCCACGGTGGCTGGGGTGGCTGTCAGTGCGTAACAGTGACTCTAGCCTTGTGGGGTGGGCTCTTATGCCCTGTTATGTCTGGCATCAAGCTTTTGCTTTCTGGACTTTGATAATGTCAGAGGAAGGTTATAATGGTACAACATGAAAGGTGGTTGTCAAGAGGGAAAGGCATACAACCCTATTTAGGGAATCTGTGTTTTAAGTAAAGATACACTCTGCCATAAAGGGAGACAGCGACAGACCGATTCCCTTCAGCCCAGCACATGAAAGATTATTGTTGGACAGGACCTTAGAATAATCTGGATTATTTCCTTTCAACAAACGAAAAGAATAAAGGCCTGAAGGAGCTTCTGTTACAGGCAAAGCTGGAACAGCTAAAGCAGGGGTCCCAGGCTGCAATCTCCCATTTTTAACTTCCTTTCCCCTCAGGACAAAGACTGTTGTGACTTCTTTTTTTTTTTTTTTTTTTTTGAAACAGAATCTCACTCTGTTGCCCTGGCTAGAGTGAGTGCCGTGGCGTCAGCCTAGCTCACAGCAACCTCAAACTCCGGGGCTCAAGCGATCCTACTGCCTCAGCCTCCCGAGTAGCTGGGACTACAGGCATGTGCCACCATGCCCGACTAGTTATTTTTTTTTTTCTATATATTTTTAGCTGTCCAGATAATTTCTTTCTATTTTTTTTTTTTTTAGTAGAGACGGTGTCTCGCTTTTGCTCAGGCTGGTCTTGAACTCCTTAGCTCAAACAATCCGCCCGCCTCGGCCTCCCAGAGTGCTAGGATTACAGGCGTGAGCCACCGCGCCCGGCCTGTTGTGACTTCTTTTTAACATCTTACTTTTTATTGTTCATCACTGAGCTGAGCTTTGGATTCAAAGGTAGGACATGGCCCCTTCCCTTATGAAGTTTACAAGCTAGTATGGCTCTGTTTGGAGAGCCACCATGGAGGGGTAACCCATTTCCGGGGGAATTTTCAGGCTATAGATTGGTGCACAGACTGTGATGCCCAACATTGCTTCAGCATCTTCTGAAACACACAGGCAGTTGTAACATAGGCAAATAAAGAAGACTTGGAACCTAAGATCCCCAAGTGGTCCCCACGATGGATAATAAGCATCATCAGAAGAGTCCCAGACCTCCCTCTGCCTCCACAAGAACCTGAATCTTTCTCAGGATGCTGGGAGTGGAGAGGCAGGAGTGGAACAGGAGGAAATTCTTCCCACCTGGACCAAAGCGCCAGGAGTTGCAATGATGAGAAAGAGATTTCCGCCAAGGCTCCGTGTAGGAGCAGATCCCTCCCTCCCTCCACTGCTCACCCTTTACCCACAAACCCTTAGTGAGCAACCCCCAGGTGCCAGGCAGTGGGCTGCCAAGATGAAACTGGCAAGTGGGCTTCTCTCGGACTTACGGGTCTGTCACTTTGATCTTTGCTACAGACGCAGCCAGATGTGATCAGTGTGACAACCTGCCTCCTTGATCTGTTGCCAACGAGGGGTTTGACAGAGAAGTTCAGAGATATGAGATCACTGCCTTTTATGGTATCCGTCATTAATACCTCCTTGGCAACAGTCAGAATTTTCTTGCCTGGGACCTAGGGCAGCTGATTAAGCACTCCTGCTAGCCCAGGGTCTGGTCCTGGCTGATTTTAAGGCCTCCCTTTATGCCGTCCACAGAAAGAGAAGCTAGGAGACCCAATTGCAAGGCCACTTTGACCTTTGTTTCAGGATCCTTGCAGACTGAGACATTTCATTCAGGCCGAAGCACAGAGACCTCTCTAATGAGGATTTGTCAAAACCTTCTGTTTGATAAGGGGCGGATTCTGTCACTGTGTCAATTTTCCTTCTCACTGATGTTCCTGTAGCCTTTGATAGCACAGATCACACACACATAGGTGTGTCTTTCATGCTCCTGAGCCTCACAGGCTGGGGTCTGCCAAGCCATCATTAATATGCACCTCAGTGCAGCTGGTGGGGAAATTGATAGAAATAAAGGAGCCAAGGTTCCCTTTTATGTGAGCTCAGGAAACCCACCGTACACAAGTGTTAAAAAGGAGATTGTTCTCCAGAGAAAAAGAGATCCATAGAGCAAATTGTGGCTGCCTTTTCAGTGGCCTTACAAAATTAGGACTATTTATTATCTTCTTAAACATTAAGGCATTGCCTTAAACATCAGCCAGCCCTGTACCTTCCCTGTACCCTCTCTTCTAGTCAGGCACTGTATTAGGGGGAGTTTTTTGGTTGCAAATAGGGGCCAATTCCGGAAATCTTAAGTGCAAAGGGAATTTATTGGAGGCTGGAAACCAGGTTTAGAAATAGGACAGAAACCAGTGCTGTTCTAGATATGGGCAGAGCTAACTGTTTAGCCAGCCATGCTAAGCACGACCTCTGGAATGAATCTGCTCCACCCATTTCCCATCCTTTCATTTTTACACAAGGAGAGAGAGGCCGTTGGGCTCAGTTTGGTTGATACGGTGACTCCTTGGGTGATCAGGGCAGGTGCGTGCAATGGGAGAGGGTTCTTCAAAAGATACTGGTGCTGCCACTCGCTAGAGGAACTGGTTGCAGACAGCAAATAGGTCCACACCTATGCTACAGTGAGCAATGCCTCGCCATTCTATTTCCTTCTTAAGTCTGCACCTTTCTGTCTAGCCTCATTCCCTTCGTCATGATGTTGTCTATCTCAATAGAGTTGCTATAAGGAGTAAAAGGAGCAGCATATGAAATTTCCTAGCATAATGTGTAGCACTTAGCTGAAGGATATTATTAATTGCATTTGAATTTGAATAGACTTTCTAAGAGACCTTCCTAACCACTTTATCTTCCCTCCTCCAATCTATCCTCCATATCACTGCCAGAGTGGGCTTTCTAAAATGCAAATCTAATGGTGCCATGCCTCTGCTCTAAAACCCTGATGGCTCCCATTGCCTGTAGAATAGTCTAAAATGATTAGCCTGATATAATACTACATATTCACTCTTTTATACAATAGTATCCTGGTCAATGTTTAATAACCAGAGCTCTGGGGGAGAATGGGCAGGGAATGTATGCATGCATATTCAAACACTAGTTTATTATAAATTTTACTGATATAGCAGATGTGTAGCACACTCCTTATAAACAATTTTTTAAAATACTCTATTGCAAATTGCCTAAAGCCAATGGATTCCTACAAAATGCTTTTGTTAATTCTTGCTAAACTCCAATCTGTTGCAATTGATGAACAAGTGTAGTTCCAACATGAGTTTATATTTTCTTTTAACACGTAAGATAAAGAGGAAACCCTGAAACTTCACTTGTTCATCAAAGATGTGAGTCATCTTTGCTGAATCAGAAATTTGCAAATACCAGAGGAATATTTATTCAATATTTTGTGCTATTTACAATGCTATAGATATGTTTGCATCATTAACACTTTCTCTGTCACTTTTTAAGTCTAGATAATCAATAGAAAAAATAAATCAAGCCTGATTCGTGACATTTGCACATTTCTATGGTGTACATACTTCCACCCTGGCCAATTTCAAGCTACCAAATGACATCAGCGACTACAGAGTCTGGAAGAGATGTAGAGTAGCACACATTATCATACATAGTATGTACCCCATACATTTACAATAGATATAAATAATACAGGTGATATAATAGTAAACCATAGTTAACATAATTAGATAGTGGTAAGTGTTACATATTTATTACTTTTGTTTTTAGTATAAAATTTAGATCATTTGATTTTTAAAATGGCTGCTTTTAACAACCATCTTGCAAAATTCTTGAAACGTTAATGATCAGCTCTTGCAAGCCAGTGCGAGCCAGCTCCAGCACACAATTGCATTTACCTGTAAGGCCTAGCAACAGGCTTATTAATAAACACTTAAATGAGAAAAGCATGCTGGTGAACATCCACTATTTTTGCCTGCCAGCAGCACTTGCTTTCCTTTATCCTGGCAGTAAAACCCGGATTTTCCTTCAGGAAATCTACCCTTCCCCTACTCTCAGTATGTGAAATTCAGATGGAGTTACCTCACCACCTTAGTCCTAGGTAGCCATGTGACAGCGGTCTGGCCACAACACGGGGAAGGAGATAGACTTTTGCTGCGGGGAGAACTAAGTTGGTAAATTTGAGCTGCTGGGGGCCCTGCCTGCCACCACTTAGGGAAAGCCTGTCTGAATATGAAACCAGTGCAGAGAAAACAGAGCCAAGAGGTGGAGAAAGAGGTTATGGATGATGTTATTTGAGCACCTAGATTCAACCATTGTTTTATTTCTCTGTATTTCGATTTTCTCATTCTGTAAAATGGGGATAATGTTAATACTTTCTTTATGAAGTTGTTCAGGAATTACATGAAGTAAGACATGTAAATCACTTAAACAGTACCTGTACTGTTTAGTTACATAAACTGATAATCCCTTTTTTGCTTAAACTAGTGATTGGGTTTCTGTTGCTTGTAACTAATACAGGTACCCAAGGAGAAAATGTAGTTCTGGTGAAATCAAACTTCAAGTCTATCCCCAGGGTGATCCTGAGAACCAGTCAGTTTGTGAGGAAAGGCATTAAATAATCTGTTGTCCCCATGCTCTGTTTCTGTCTGCCTATGCTCCCTTTGTCAGAGTCCATGGTAGGATCAGTCAGACTCCTGGTACAGAACAGACATTGGAAAAAGATTTATCCATTGAATGAATGAAAAACTCGATGCCTTTGAGTATTGGTTATTGATTGCCATGGAACAAGTTATCCCAATACTTAGTGGCTTAACAACAAACATTAATTATTTTTCACAGTTTCTGTGGACCAGGAATTTGGCAGCAATTTAGCTGGGCAGTTCTTGGTTGGAGTCTCACATGACATTGACTCAGAAGTAAGCCAGGGCTGTAGTCATCTGAAGGCTTAATTGGGGGCTTTAGGATTGGCTTCCAAGATGGCTCACTCCCATGGCAGCAAACTGGTGCTGTTGATGGGAGGCTCAGGTCCTCTCCCCTGCGCCTCTCCACAGGGCTCTTCAGTGACTCATGACATGGCGACTGGCTTCCCCTAGAGCAGTGATCCAAGAGAACAAGGTAGAGATCATCGCCCAGCTCCTGAAAGTCCTGATTCAGTGTGGAGGAGACTGCACTGTCCTTTGTCACCCAGATCAGCCTTGATTCACTGTGGGAGGGGACTACTCCAAGGAGTGAATACAGAAGGCAGGGGACCCAGGGTACCATCTTGGAGGCTGGCTTCTACAGCCTTGCATGACTCAAAATTCCCTTCATTGTTCTTGTCTTTGAACTGCTGCAGGAGAAGGTGAGATCTTTCAAGTTGTTTTAGATTTGGCAATTGTAAATTAAAGTCCCAGGTATTAGCAACTCTTTGAAACCTTGGTGCCATGACTTAAACATATTAGCTGCTAGAAATTGGGATATGGAAGAGCAGTCTGAGGAAGATGCAGCCAAAACCTTCTCCTTGGCCTCTACAAACACACACAATGTCACAAATCCTTTGCTGCCTGTTGAATTTTCGTAATGGAAACATTCTTCCTGAGCAGAAATTAAATTAAGCTCTGCTGAATAATCTCACAGCCTTCCCTAATCTAATCTATGTAGGGGGTTAAGGCAAGTACATAATCCATAAGAGGAAGTACAGTTCAGGAGGCCCAGTTTGCTCTTGGGAAAGTTGGCAGAACTGACATCATTTTCTTGTACGATGTGGGTGTTTCCACCTGGTGAGCATTGGCACCAATGCCATTGCTCCGATGCATGGCAACACTTGAACACCATGTGTGGTGTCATTAAACTGGAAGAGGCTCAGGTTAGAATCTTTTATCATTTCCCTGGCCTTCCCTTTACTCGTAGGGTTATATACCTTTTTACTCCCTTTAATTCTGTATGCAGCCAGGGACACATATAATTTGGTTCTGCCAGAATAAGGCAGAACTGCAGGCTCTGAAACACTGCCCCATCTAAAAGCGGTCCTCAAGTCCCGCTCATCTTCTCTTCCCTCCTATGGTGCCAGTCTCCAATTTCAGGCAAGAAAGTTCGAGACCATCAACATTTGGAGCAAAACTAGAGTTGGATCGTAGGCTCTGGGCATGAACTTTCATTTAACATTATCATGTTATTTTTGCTTCTGAAGAGTTAACCTGAGATTTTCTTACAATTTTTTGTAATCATCACCCTTTTTCAGGTATAATCATTAATTGAATAAGCATTAATTAAGCCCCTACTGTGTGTCGTCAGGTGTGAGAGGTACTGGAGATATGAAGAGCTCATGGTTTGGGGGAAAGACAGGAAAGTCAGCCTGTTCTGCACCTGCGTAAGTGCCGACATCAGTGGCAGGCTTGCAGGAGGCTTCGCAGAGATGAGAAGCGAGCTGAGCCTTTGAAGAGAAGAATATTTCACTAAAATGAGAATGTGATTGATAGAAGGATCTCCACCACCCCCCAGCCTATCCAGAAATACAGAGATAGAACCTGGGGGCATTTGGGGACAAAGGTAACCTAGCGTAGCACAGAAAGTGATGAGCCAGGAAAGGCTATGTTGGGCTGCAGTGGATGGGGGCTTGGGGGCCAATGAATTTGGATCCATGTAAGGGGCCAGGGATTTTGAGACTTTTTTTTAATCAGCAAAATTTTTTTTCCTCAAATAAAATTTTCCGTAGATTTGTAGTATTTATCATGAATACAAGAGGTATCTATGAGATAGGGTTATGTTGCTGTCACACGGGGAAGGGTTTAGAGACCTTTTGGTTGAGTCTCCCCAGCAGCAGCCCCTGCCGCCCCTTCCCCCCCACCCTCCATCTTCCTACTCCACAAGGAAGCCACTAACTTATGATATAAAGGGTAACCTACAGAGGGTCATGCTACAGAGAAGACCAGGGGACACACAGAACAGAATTTTGAGAACAACAGCTATGAGCAGTGGGGAGGTTTGAGGTTTTGGTGCAGGAAAGTGAAAGTGTCATGTGTGCATGTGTGGGGGGTGTGTGTGTGTGTGCATGTGGTGTGTGTGTGTGTGTGTGTGTGTGTGTGTGTATAATTGGTATTAGCATGGAAATGGCTATTTGAGAGTGAGATGAGTTAGGAGACTCTCGTGAGAGTCCAGGCAAGGCTCACAAGGGCCTCGGCAGAGGACGTCACAGAGTCTTTGTTCAGAATCCCATCTAGCTCCCCAGCTGAATCTAGAATCCCCTTCACAACCTCCCCTCTGCGTGACTGCCCAGACCAACTTGAAGACTGCCAGGGACAAGGGACTCAGTACCTCCTGTCGGCTTGCTCTACCTTTAGGTTTCACTTCTGTTAAGATAATTATGGCTCGGGGCAGCTTCCATCTGTTGTTTTTCTCACTGCTTGGGTTGGGGTACAATCGTAAACCCTCTTTCAGTGGCAGCCTTTGCGTGTTTCCCTGTCTGATTGCCTCAACATTTGTGAGGTTCTCAGCATATGTCAGGCTTCAGGCTACATAGAAGGGATACAAAATAAGCCCTTACCCTCAAAGAAATCAGTGACTCTGGAGGGTTTCAGAGGTCAGGCTCATAACAACAGCATTACTGTATAGCGTTGGGACACCGAATAAGGAGTAATAAATTCAGTCTGATTGGTGGCTATTGGAAGGTAGGAGAAGCTAAAGGGAGATTACATTTACGTGTTACTACATAAACGAGTTGAATTTAGTTTTGTGAACAGAAGGGGGAGAATGGAAAGATGACAGAGGAGGGAGGGCATCGTAGGCAGAGGTGACAGTGTGAGCGCACAGAGAGGTATGAATGTCCAGCTGCAGGCTTCATCTCCACTTATTTCAGCCACTCAGTCTATGACATGACTATAGTACAGCTATTAGGGGCATGTTCTCGGGAGTCCAGTTGCTTGGGTTCATAACCCAACTATTCCGTGTATTAAGCTATTCAATTTTGAGAAGGTTACTTAACCTTTTTCTGACTTAGTTTCCTGGTTTGTAAAATGAGGATACTGATACTACCTACTTTACAGGGTTGTTGTGAAAACTAAACAAGTTAATCCACGTAGAGCAATTAGAACAGTGCCTGTAACACAGAGAGTGCTCCGTCAATGTTATCCTGGAGTCTTTTTGGCATGCTTTGAACATCATGAATGTCAGGTTATAAATTCTATAGGAATTTCAGAAACAGGTTCCTCTGGATGTGGGGCTGGCTGGATGCAGAAGGTGAGAGAGGAAGAAGAACTGAAATTCACCCTGGTGACCGTCCCCATCCCAGAAAGGCTGTGACTTTGGTGAAATCTGGTGTCCATTTGGGGGTGACCTGAGGGGTCAGGTCAGCATAGATGACCTGTCTAGTCACTCCTGGTTTCCCAAGAATCTTTTCCAAGAGTGCATTAGAACGGACTCAGGAGCAAGTTGTTCCTCAGCTGGCAGTTGGAGTTGCTGGCACGAGGAGTGTGGATTCCAGAAGAAGCCACAGGGAGCTGGAGCCTCTAGGGTTTGGCATGTCTTTGAAGTTAAAGCCTCTGGGCATCTATGTGCTTAGGCAAAGGCCAGAGGCCACTGGGCTGAGCGAGATCACTGCTATCCCAAGCATAGGACAGCATGCCCTTCCAGCCCAGGGGCCAGCCTGCTGCCCTGGCTTGGATCACTTAGGCATGGACCTCAGGAATCAAGCAGAGCCTAAGTGATTTTCACTGTGATATGGTAGAGTGAACACAGAAATTAGAGCCAGAAGACCCTGGAAAGTGTGATCTGAACTGGTTATTTAAACTTTCTGAGTCTGGGTCTTGTTTTCCTCACTCGTAAAGTAGACATAACAATTAACTCAGCCCTCCCCACAAAACACTGTATCTCAGAGAGTGACTATGAGGATCAAATGAGCTCATGGAAATGAAAGTCCTTTTGAAAATGGGAAACCAGGCAGTTCCTGTATGTGTTGTGTTCTTGACTTTCCACCTTTACCTGCAAAACTTGCAATACTCTTCTACCATGTTACCACCTGTTAACCTCAATACACTTTTCCTTCCTTCTTTCCTTCCTTCCTGCCTGCCTGCCTTCTGTCTTTTGAGTCTCAGATTAGTTATCACTTCCTCAGAGATTTCCCTGTTCTTAAAATTGAGTTGGATGCCTCCCTGTACTTTCATTATCACAACACTTTTTATACTCTGTTGGATTTGCTTTTAAACTCACTGTCTCAATGACAAGATACAACAAGCTCTTCAAGGGTGGGGTTGTGCCATAATCCCCTGCAGTGCTAGAACAGTCTGGGTATGCATATTTAAATAAATGAATGAATGAATGAATTGCTATGCAGATGTAAGTGGTCATCATAGTATTGTTCAACCAACATTTAGAGTGTGACTCCCTTGTTCTGAGTTCTGTATCAGGGGCTGGGAATACAAAGATGGGCAAGAACCTTCCTTCCCCTCCCACTCACAGGGGAAAGACTGGTCTGTGAGTGGGTAATTGCTATGGTGCATCTCAGTGCACTTGTAAGAGAGGTACAGAGGTGAACCTTCTGAATGCATTGCGAGACACATCCGATGTGAAGCCATGGTTCGTTTTCTCTGCCTTAAGGCATGTGATACAAAAAGGAGTGTTGTTTCCTTCTGCTGGCTGGCAGGATTGGGTTCTGCTTGTGGGAATGAGCCAGGGTTGTGAACCATCTGTGGTGGGCAGGTGAGATGAGGGCTGACATTTCGAGAATATTCCTACCGAAACCAAACCACCTATAACTTGGAAAAATAACTGTATGAAATAATTTCAAGCAGCTGAGCCCGTGTTAGATGTGTCAGGATGAATACTCCTCTTGTCCAATCTTCCCTATCCCCCCCATCCCCCATGCATAATTTTTACTTTCCTGTCCCTCCTCCTGAAATAGGCTCCAGGAAAAATGATGGCATTGATTTATTATAGAAAGAATGACAAGTTTCCATCATCCTTCCATAGACTTGTTTTTAATTATGAAAATCTTCTAGATCAATCTGCTTTCCCTATGACTTTAGTGAGTTGTTCACCCAGTGTTTCTGTGGAGGTGAAATGAGCAGGCTCTCTATTGGGAGCCAGGGGACCTTTTCTCTAAGCCCAACTATAATTAGCTCTGTGACCTTTGACAAGTCACTTAATCTCCCAAGTAGGTTCTTTATTTTCAAGTGAGGTCTTTGATTCTAGGTCTGGTGTAATCAGACCCAAATGCGAGGCCCGGGGTCGTCTTTGATGTTTCCTTACCTTATCATCACCCTTCTCCCCCACAGCCCATACAAATTTTGTTAATTTTTTATTCATAGTATTTTCTGTAGGCATCATTTTTTTATCTATCCCTAATTTTAGTTTAAGATCTTAGCAAGTATCAAATCATCATTTTGAGGGTCCTATCAGCGGTAGGTCCTTGGTTAAGGGAGAGAAATGAAGAGACAGAGCCCAAAGTAACATGCTAAGGGGTAGTCCTTGGAGAAGTATAGGTGTATAGGATTGATTTGACAGCATGACATATCTGAATCTCTCTGAATCTCAGGAGAGCCCAAATTAAGCCCAAAGTCTTAGTCCAACCCTGGCTCTCAGGTCCAGTAGGGCAATTTATTAACAGAAAGGAAAGGAAATAGAGACAGAAGAGAGCAGGAAAGACCAAAGCAGAGAAAGAAACTAACGCATATTTCTGGGTTAGCACTTCATACTCCTTGATCCAAGAAGCCTTTGCTGCTTCCTAGGAGGTCCTGTTGTCTTCTTTATGCAGTTGGCCCACAGCCACAGAGCTCTTTGGTGACAGACAGAATTTGAACTCAAGTCTTTAAGCTCAGGGTTCTTTCTGACCAGTAGAAGAACCCATGTGTTAAACACTAGAAACTGTTCCCAGCGTTCTGGAATCCTGGCATTTTTTTTCACCCAATCTTTTTTCAGGATGGTGTCAAACCTTTGTTGGCCCAGTTGGACATAGTTCTATCTTTCTTTTTTTCCTTTCTAAAAAGATAGGTTTGTGATCCTGGCATTAATAGAAAGGTTATGTATTTCCAAGTCAATCAGGTAGTTCATCCTGCTTGCTTTTGCTTTCTTTTAATTTTTTTTATCAGATCTCCCACTTCTGATATGCCAGATTTAGCCTTATACTAATTTGTGCTTAACTCTCTTAGGCCAGACAGGTACATCTGATGAACTCTACCTACATTTTCAGATTGAAGCTAAATTAGGCATTAAAATATGGTCACATACATGAGAGCACCTGCATTTAGTCATCTTCCCGTTTTCAAATGCAAGCCTAAAGTCTTGGCTCTTATCTATATTTAAAACTGACATTGTTAAATGCATAAGCACATCTGAATTATTTATATTTAGGTTTATACAGTCTCCAGCTGCAACCGTATATTTCAATATCTTTAAATTCCACGTTGCCATCTGGACCAGATTGCTGCTAAATCAAATCAGATAAACGTTACCTTTCCACTACCTCTGATTTATATCAACCATTCATTTCCAAAAGCACAGCCCTGTTAAATCCAATCTACTTTCAAAAAGCTTATGAAATTAGCCCAGTTTTGAGTATTTGATAGTCTTTCTCTGAAGCTCCAGCTTTGAAAATGCCATTTGGATAGATAGAAAAGCAGTTTGGAAACAGCAGAGGCAGGAGCACTGGATTCATTGATTATTAGGCAAATCTTCTGAGGCTGACTTCATTGAATTACTCAAGACTTTTCTCTAATCAAGTTACTGTAAGCCAGTTTATAGACCACAGAAATAGAATATGAAGGTTCTAAAGTGTTAGGATGTTTCCTATAATTTAATCTGGCACCTACCTGAGCTGGAGGAGAGTTTTAGCCCAATATTCAAAAGGTGAATAGAGATATTGAACTTTTCGAATTATATTTTTGTAGTCCACTTTACATGGATACGTCTTTCCCTGTAGAATGTAGGTGGGGTTATATACCAAACAAATTAGAGTCAATCACTTTTCACTGGGAAAGTTCAAGTCTGGGATCTTTATTTATTGGTGAAAACAATAATGGCCTGTAATTTTGTCAATAAACAGAGTCAATGCCTCAAGTAAAGCATTGGAGTGTTTTATATAGAAGGAAGGAAGGGAGGAAGGGAGCGAGAGAAAGAGAAGGAAGGAAAGAAAAAGGGGAGGGAGGGTGGGAGGGATGGGAGGTAGGAAGGGAGGGAAAGAAGAATCCAAGCACAAAGGCTACTAAAACATCAAGGTGATAGGAGCCTGAATGATATGCACACATTTCTTTTATTTATATACGGTCACCTGAAGATATTACCATTCTCTTTCTTTACCCATACAGTCCCAAGTCTGAACTTACTTAGCAAGTCTAATGACTGGAACATGAAATATTTTCCAAATGGCTCCATTGAATGGATCTGCAGTCCATCATCGTACAGTTGGAATGATGTCATAAATGGTTACATTTTAATCCTTCCTGTATTTTCTAAATGGGAATAGGGAGGGGGGAAGCTGGGAGAAAGTGGTTTGCATATGATAGTCTAAGCCTGAATAACTGAATAAAATCTTAAGTGTAGAAATGGAAAACCTGTTCTTTTTCAGTATGACTAATGCTAATTTTTCTTGCACACAAAAAAAGAAATATGTCTCTCTTTAATGGTAAATTACCATTTATTGTAAATGTGCCATGTGAAGGAAGCCATAAGTCATTATTATTGACCTATTATGATTCATTCTGCTTTACCCTGAATTAAATAAAAATGTGCACTTTAGGATAATACACTTTAAGTTCAAGTGTTCTTTTACTGGACTCGAGCCTGCTAGATTTTCCAATCACACAGCTTGGAGGGCAAATACTTGACTTACAAAGCAGATACCTCATCATAATCACTGGTTGTCCTGCATTCTGTCCCAAGCACTGGAGATGGTTTCTAATCTCTGACTCAAAAATGTGTGAAATCAAAATTTTCATCTAAACTAGAGGGAAAGCAGCATCCCCAAATATGTTAGTTTTGTGTGTAGTGCTGAATAGAGGAGAAAAATCCAAGAGAAGGAAAGGTAGATATATTCAGAGAACTTGGGGGTAAGTTATTCTGAGGAATAGAGAAATTAGAAATTAGACTTCTTAGCTGAAAGAAAAAGCAAAAACACACCATAAGTCCCTTAAAAAAATAATAAACCTTACTCTAGGAAAGAAAAATAAATGTAAATTGTGAACTGGAAAAGGAGAGAGGGAGAAACCTTCTTGGTTAGTTAAAGCAAGTGTTATTAAAAACATTCAAAAATGAATATTTCACAGTAGCTGTCTCTGGGCAGGGGTGATACAGATGGTTTTATTTTCTATCTGCATTTATAAGAATTTATATCTACAATTAATAAGTATTTCTCATTTAATAAAAGATACCTATTTTAAAGGTAGTTTTACTTTTCCTAAAAGGGCAAGTTCTGGTGACTCACATTTAACATGCCCATTTCCTAGGAATTTCAAATGATGTGGAAGTTACCAAGCAAGAGTCCAGTTTCTACTCATAGGAAGAAGTGATTGACAACATGAACTTTTAACTAACTCAGCATTTCTGAGATGTGCTCCACCTGTACAGGGAAATAGTGTCAATGCAGCTGTCTGTCCAAAGCCACAACCTCTTTGTTCCAAGGCCAGAACACAAAGGGCTAAATACTTGAATGGTAAATGAAAGAGCAGCAAGACCAAGTAGCAGCTCATAGAACTTGAGGTTCTGGTTACTGGACCTGTCGTTGGTTTGATGATGGTATCTGTTGAGAGAGAGAGAAAGAGAAGGCAGGAGGCTGGGGCAACCATTCGAGAAGCACAAAGCATCCTTTGCAAATGTACAGTAAGACCTCAAACCATGTTCAAGGAAAAGTGACAGCTTATTGCCGCTCCCAGAAGAACTAATATCGAGTATTACCAAGGAGGATGAAATGTTTCTGGAAGAGAGAAACAGAGGGTAAATAAAGGGCAGACCAGAAAAATTATTATAAGTATAAAAGTGTGTGGGTGCCAATTAGTAATAAATATTGTAGGAATAAAAATAGCCCTCGGCACGAAGAAGGAAGGTTACTTGGTAATTAAGGAAATTGAGAGGCTTATTGGACATCTAAAATATCGGGAAGGAAGATAATGAAAGCATAATTGCAGATAAAAATTATAAGAGTGTCAAAAATGACTGAGGAGCGCTGAAGTCGCAAATGAAATGGAAATATCAAAGCTGTGCAGATAACATATTACTTCTGTCTTAATTGCTGTAGGTAAAAAGCAAAGGGAAGAAATGATGACAGCAGAAAATGGAGCTCGTACTCATCTTCGAGAGCCACTTGCAAGAGAGCAGATCTCACAGTGACAGTTCTGGACATGATGAAAAACAAACTATTCAAAGATATTCATTCTCAAGATAGTCAATTTTTTAAAACCTGGACAGTCTGAATATTCTATTTTTTCCCTTCCCTGATGCTATTAGGCTACACTGTACAAAATTACTAATATTCAACAGTTATTGACTTGGCAATTTCATGTAGGTTGTCTAGTAGAATGCTCAGGGTAACCACTGCTTAACATTAAGATTAATCCTTTGTGGAATATTTCTTGGATTTTTAATGTAAAACATAATTTTGGAATTAAAGAAAAATAAATTGTTTCTAGCCCAAAGCTAAATTTTTCTTTAGCACATACCAATTTCTCTAAACATGGACATATGTAGGCTGTGAACTCTTGAGGGGAAGCTTTCTGTCTTTTCTAATGTATATCCCAGGTACACAGACACAAAAAACATTTATCACCAAATGACTCTTATAAATAAGACCCCAAATAAAGTTTTGCTGAATTGTGAGGTGAGCTATTTCTTCAAATGGAAAAAAGACAGTGGGTTTTGGAGTGGAATCTGCATCGTGTCCTAATACACGTTCCTGGGTGGTAATGGTGTACAATGTTAACAGGCTTTCAGTAGCATTCTCCCCATGTTGGAAGTTCCTTAACAATAAATAAGATAAACCACCAATACTGAGTGTCATTAAACGAGTCTAATTCTGCTTGATGGATTTTAGCAAATATTTACATTAAGGGGAACATTTCAACATCCCTCAAGGGGTTATTCTAGAGGCTAACAAGACAAGACAGTTATTTTCAGCAACAGCCAAATAATTGGTATTTGATAGAGTTGTCTGATTCGCTGATAATTAAAATTATAAATGGGTCTTGTTTGGCCTGAGTGATTATGTTCATGCTCTGGTGACTCTGCCCTTTAAGTACTGGGGCATGTAATTAGACCCTTCTTTGACCTTTGAATATCATGGTGACCACATCTAGGCTGTGACATCCATGGCCTAGATAAGTACTTAGAACCAGATGGTGTTTTCAGACAGAATTAACACAGGCTCATATTACCATTCCTTGGCTTGCCATTGAAGACAGAGAAAATGACTTGGGAATGTCATATCTTGGACATGGTATGCTACTGTACTTTTATTCTCTGAAAAAGTTATTGATAAACAGATAACTGAAAATAAATTTTCTATAATATCCCTTTTTCTCTTCCTTGAATTTTCTACTGTATCCTATATAATGAACTTTTATATTAGGGTGCTGTAATGTAGATGTGTATATTTAATATGTGACTTTCTGGATTCCTCTAGGTATTGTTAGGTTGAGCCACATGAAACTACCAATATTCAAGTGGCATTTACACCCCCCATCTATCCAAGTTGGATTCCCTGTTTGCACCTAAATTTAGAATCACAGCATTGAAAAATCTAATTCCTGGCAACAAGACTGTGTATAGCTACTCCAATCCTTCGCTTTACAGATGAAAGTCAAAGTAGACAGAGGCTAGAGGTTAAATAACAGGCCAGAGAACACCCAGCTGATGGCGGTCACAGGGAGGGGGCAGAGAGGAGTCAGGTCTAGAACTCAAATCTCTTGGCTCCAAATTTCTAGTTTCTTTTTTCTAAAGATGACCTCTAACTGGTGAGAGGGTGTTCTTTGTTAAAATAACATAACTTGAATAATTCCTTCTACTCTAAGTCCCCCCAATATTATTTCAATACAATATTTTCAAGCCATTTTCTGTGTAGCCCTAGGTTGCACATTTTTTTTCTCAGAGATGTCACACAAGATTATCTAGTGGTAGGACTCAGAATCACCTTAAGCCCCACAAATTTTATGAGATAGACTGAGGGCATTAAGTAATTTGATTGGAAGGTGGTGGTTGGGTGGCGGGGAAGGAAGGGGCCCCATTTTGCTTCCAACCAGAACAGTTTCACTTTTATCTCCTTCGAATATATGTTGGTGTTCCTCATAATATTACATTTGAAAAAATAGTTTGGAAATCACAAAACCCCATCAAACAATATAAGCATCTAGGACATCTTATGCAAAAAGGTTTACCTAACTCCAAAGTCTAATTAGAATAGCAGCTCAAACTCTACGCAATAAATACTCCCCAGGCCTGAAACAAGCAGATGGAATTGTCATTGCCCATCAGCTTTTCCCCCAGTTTTTACTAACTATAATTGTATTCTGATTTGCAGCCACTGCTTAAGGGAGACATCGCATCTTGCCACATTTCATTTGTAGAATTTCTTTAACCAACAGTGTCTGACATTTATTTTAAACAAATAAAAACTGTTTTTGTATCACATAGAATTTGAAACTTAGGCAACTTTCTTAACTGCTAGATATGTTACTACCACCCATTCTCTTGGGAAAGCATCCCTGGGTAGATTTTTTTACATAATTGGACTATATGTGAAGTCAGCTGATCCCAAGCCAGCAATGATCAGCATGGGCCACACCCAGAGACTCTGATTTTCACCAGGTATCCAAATGCAGGAATCAAACTGGTGTATGCATTGATGTGGCACTTTAACAGCAATACATGCCGGCTGCGAGAGTGAGTTACTTGGGGTTTGTAACTAGAAATCCTAAGGTTTGTACCCATTGCAAAAGTCACTGAAGGGAAGAAAAAGACAAAGGAAGCAGATCTGAATTAGATGATATAAAACGACTTAAGTAGGCAGTTCTGAAAGAAAAGGATGCACTATAATACCTCCCATATGGCATTTGCCAATGGCCTTGCTGGCTCCAGTGCTATTCTGTGTGAGTGACTAACCACCACAAATTAATGCAATTTGCTTTCTTGACATTATAACAACTAAATTATGATACTGATGAAATTACAGTAGATCAGTCTTTGAGGCATTAATTAAAATCTTGATGAGGGCAGGTTTTCTGTCACAGAAACAGTCCAAAATGAAAATCAAATTCTAAATGCTATGATCATGGAGTTACCAAGACCAAATCTCAAATAATGATTGGGATTATTTCAAGATAATTTAATCTGAGTGGCAAAAATTAAGTTATTTGGGTGGGCATTATATTTCCTATGTTTTCAGGTTGAGTAATACTACAAATAGTAACTGATAGAAAAAAAAATGGACAGAAAGAAGATGACTGAAATAACAGCAACCATTTATAAAATATTTAATTATATCCAGGCACTGTCCTAGGCTCTTTACATGCATTAACTCACTTACTTCTCACAAAACTCCATAGCAGGTACTTTTATCATTATCTTATGTTACAGGTAAGGAAACAGAGACAAAAAACACAGAGCAACTTGCCCAGGGCTGTACAAACAAGTGGCAGAAATGGGATTTGAATCCCAGCTCACCACACTCCAGACCAACACTGCCCAATAGAGCTGTCCACCATGATGAACATTCTCTTATCTATGTTTTCTAATACAGTAGCCCCTGGCCACATGTGGCTATTGAACACTTGAAATGTGGCAAGTGCCACGTTTATTATAATTTACATTTACATTTAAATCGCAACTTACTGATAGTGGTGACTGCATTGGACAGCACAGTTCTAGAGACTGTATGCTTGACATTTGTGCTTTGTTGCAAAGCTCCAGCTGCTCTTCTATAGCATTTTACCTTTCCAGGAAGAGAGGGGTCAGCCCTCAGTCACATAGTGGTCTCTCTGGAACAATGTTCCTTAACCTTTTTTCATTACCACTCCCTCCTACCCACTAAGGAGCCTTTTAAACATTTTTTCCACAATCACTGTGTGATGGTTAATGTTATATATCAACTTGACTAGGCCACAAAGTGTCTAGATATTTGGTCAGACATAATTCTGGGTGTATTCAGATGAGATTAGCATTTAAATCGGCAGACTAAGTAAAGCAGATCTCCTCCCTAATGTGAGTGAACCTCATCCTACCAGGTAAGGCCTGAATAGAACAAAAGGACTCACCCTACCCCAAGCAGGAAAGAATTCTCCTTCCTGAAAGCCTTCAGACTGGGACTTTGGCCCTTCCTCGTTCTACTGTAGCCTGCTGGCCTTCCAACTTGAACTGGTACATCAGCTCTGCAGATTTTGGACTTGCCAGCCTCCATAATGAGCCAATTCCTTATACTAAATCTCTCTCACACACATTCTCTTTCTGTTTCTATATATATGTGTGTGTGTCTATATATATATGTGTGTGACATATTTTGCATTCATGCTAAGTCTTCAAAATCCAGTTTGTATTTTATGTTTGTATAATATTTAAGCTCAAACTAGTCACATTTCAAGTACTCCATAGCTACGCGTGGCTACTGGCTCTCATCATATTGGACAGCACAGTGTTCTAAAGCATTCATTCTCATTGGGGGCAATGTCATACACAGGGCTTAAAATTAGAATTGATTTCAAAGGGTGGAAATCTTACTCTTTTTATGTATAAAGCACAGATATATATACAGAGAGTGCACAAAAAATACATAGTTTATCTGTGGTATTAAAATTTCATATATATATTTTTTATATATATATGTGTGTGTATATATATAGAGAGAGAGACAGAGAGAGAGAGAGATTTTCAAAGCCAAGAAATAAATTCTGTATATATACATAGAGACATATACACACACATATAGATGTATGTATGGATCTGTCCTTTGGTTCTGATTCTCTAGGGAACTCTTGACTAATACACACACTCACCACGAAATTTTAATACTACAGATAAACTGTGTATCTTTTTGTGTGCTGTTTGTATATCTTTGCTTCATACATAGAATGAGTAAGATTCCCACCCTCCAGAACCAATTTCAGCTTTTGCCTCTGTACGTGTGACATCGCCCTCAACGAGAAGGAATGTTTTAGAGCTGTGCTAATACCATGAGAGTCAATAGCCCCACGCAGCTATGGAACACTTAAAATGCCACTAGTTTGAACTGAAATACTATATAAATATAAAAAACACACTAGATTTTGAAGACTTAGTATAAAAAATACAAAATATCTCATTAACATTTTTATATTTTATATACATGTTGAAATGATATTATTTGGGATACATTGGTTTAATTAAATATAGTATTAAAATTAATCTATTTCTTTTTGCTTTTTTAAATGTGGCTACTAGAAAATTTATAATTACACATGTATCTTGCATTACATTTCTACTGGCAGTGCTGCTCTGGAGCAACCTCCTCTCGCTTGGCCTGCGATACATAATCCTTCTACTCTTAGTTGGTAATAATTGGTTAATACTTGGCAATAATTTCTAATGGCTCTAGTATGGATATGAACTACTTTGCCCCACAGAATTTACTTCTTGGCTTTCAAAATCTCTACAGTACCATAATTTAATAAAATAATCAGATTACGATGTCCCTCTCAATGGAATCTATAATTTTTATTTACATAGTTGGCTCTTAACTCATTGCATATAAACTCCCTGATAGTTTTTCAAATCACACAAATAAAATACAGTTGAAAAGTGAACCAAGCCTAGATAATTATTTAACTTAAGTGTATATTCCATTATCCATTCTTCCACAAAAAAATGAATTTTAAGAAATCCATTTTAGTGGTTGGCAAATTTCATTTCAGATTGACCTCATTTCGAATTTTTAAATTGTTACCATCTCTTTTGTATTAATATATTACTCTAGGTTTTCCAGTGTCTGACTTTTAGCAAAAGACCTGAGAACATGAAACAGAAAGAGAAGAACAGTGAACTCTGAGCACCGTCTATAACTTCCCACCAGGCAAACGTGCTTAGGATCAGACAGACGTAGGTTTTGGTTCTGCAAAGTAGTTGGAAAAACAAACCAACTAAGCAGCAGTTTTCTTCTGCTATATTCTCAACACAGCATAGAACACTTCTGACACCAGATATGTGGGGTTTTCTTTCCCCACATGCCAGGCAATTCTCTAGTGGATATCAACTGAATGTCCTACAATTTAACTCAAATCTGACAATATCAACCTAGAGTGAGAGTCAGATCTCACAGGTTAAGGGCTCAGCACCCCAAGATGCCCTCCCACTTCAGATGCCAATCACAAGTCTGGGCCTCTGGAACTTTTTACAGATGGGCTATAAAGTGGGTGTTCCCACACTCCCCTTCTCAGGTTTGATTAATTAGCTAGAACAGCTCATAGGACTCAGGGAAATACTTATGTTTACCAGTTTGCTGTAAAAGATATTATAAAGGATATAGATGAACAGCCAGGTGGACAGGATGCACAGGGTGAGGGAGGGGGAAGGAGCACTAAGCTTACATGCCCTCTCCAGGGCGCTGCCCTCCTGGCATCTCCACATGTTCTGCAACCTGGCAGCTCTCTGAACCCCACAGTGCAGAGATTTTTATGGAGGCTTCATCATGTAGGCATGTTCAATCATAAACTCAATCTCCAGCCCCTCTCCCCTTCCTGGAGGATGAGGGGTGAGGCTGATAGTTCCAAGCTTCTAATTATGGCTTGGTCTCTCTGGTGACCAGCTCCCATCCCGGATTCCACCAAGAGTTGCCTCATTAGAACAAAAGATGCTCCTATCACCTACAAAATTCCAAGGAATTAGGAGTACCATGTTAGACGCTAGCATAAAGACCAAAATTAGAACAAAAGATAAACCTAGCATCTCTATGGCTCAGGAAAACTACAAGGGTTTTGGGAGCTTGGTGCCAGGATCCAGGGACAGAGACAAAATATGTATTTCTAATTACATCACAATATAGCAAGTTTATATATAAAAATTTATAAGTTTCTGCAATTCTCTAATTCCTCAGACACAAAATGCAAATAATAATAATCTCTGTCTTGAAATGATCATTGTACAAATTATATGAGTAAATGCAGGTAGTGTTTAGCATAATGCTAACATCATGATAAATATTCTCTGAATGTTATCTATTATTATTATTCTGAACATTATTTCTGCTTGAACTTAACATTAGACCTCTGTAAAAGATAAAAAAATCATCAACACCCTGTAGAATGTTCTGGAATGAATTATGCATTTGGGAAATGACTTGGAAGTGAGGGTAAGATAAAAGTTTTCCCTTTCCGTAGAGCTCAAACTTCCTTCACTCACAATGAATGTTCTATACCAAGTATATTAGTTTTCTATTGCTGAGTAACATATTACCACAAACTTATAAGCTTGAAACAACATGCATTTCTCCTGGAGGTCAGAAGACCAGCAGGGTATGGCTGGGTCACCTGCTTAATCTCGTGAGGCTGACATCAATATGTAGGCCAGAATGGTCTCTTACTTGGAGCCTCTGAGGAAAAATCCATTTTTAAACTCATTCAGGTTGTTGGCAGAATTCTGTTCCTTGAGATTGTAGCCTTGAGGTTCCGCTTTCCTTACTGCTGTCCGCTGAGGTCCACTTTCAGCTCTTACAGCTGCCTGTATTCCGTGCCTCGTGGCTTTCTCCACCTCCAGGTCAGCAAGGTGCATCAAATCTTTTTTGCACTTCGAATCTCTCTGGCTTCCCTGACTCTGACCTCTAGACCCAGATTTAAAGGGCTCATGAAATTAGGTCAGGTCACCTGGAAAATTTTCCTATCTTAATGTTAACTGGAAAATTTTCCTATTTTAATAATAACATCTGCAAACTCCTTTCACAGCAACACTTAGTGTTTGATTGAGTAATGAGAGAAGTTGTGTACGCATGTACCAGGGCCAAGAATTTTCAGGGCCGTCTTAGAATTCTGGCTACCATGCTCAACATGTTCCTTCATTTAGTGATGTTAACATGACTCAGATATGAAGAGAACTGTGGAAAAGAGAAAAATCACCATTTTCTCTTGGGACCAGGGATACTTCTAAAACAGCACCTGCTTCTCTCTGGGATATTCAGAGGTATCTGCCCAGTTCAGACACAGTGCTTTAAAAGAGGTTGGATGATTTTTCTTATGCGAGCTGATCCTTAGCCTGAAGCCACAGTCATCAAGAAATAGAAATTATTTGATATGAATTTGTTTTTCTATCAGAGGATTATAACTCTTCTTTCTTTTGAAAACAAAGTTTTAAAAAATAAAGTGTATCAGGATGATTTCCTTAAACATAAAGCATACCTGAAAAATTCAGATGGGCCAATAGAAGAAAGAAAAATAATCTATAGTCCCACCACATAAATCTTGCCTTTTAAATATTTTGGTGTATTTTCTTCCAATCTTTTCCCCAGGTTTTAAAACTATTTTTTTTATAGTCACTCTGATGCCAGATATCTCCTATATGAGTGTAACTGCAACTTACACACCATTTTACCTGTTATAGATGCTTAGGTTTTTCCTAATTTCCCATCACCTGAAGTACTGTTTCAAAAAAGAGCTTTTTGCATAAATCTTCTTTTGTATTTACTATTATTTTCCTAAGAATGATTTATAGAAATGGAATTTCTTAACAAAAGATACAAGATTTCATTTTAGTCCTAATTTTATATATTTTCTGGGATGTTCTTAACAGAATTTCTCTTAGGTCTTCTTTTAAAAGTCACTTCATTTTCCATTGTTGAAATCGAATTGGGGATGACATATTGATTAGTTGCAACTGTTGACTCTCTTCGCACCCAACAAAGTAAGGTTTATAATTCTCTTGGGAGTTGTGAAGGAACAAGGGATGGGGCAAAGGCTCCATCATCAACGTTTGGGAAGATATTTTAAGGACAGTGAAAGCAGCAAATCCTACAATTGTCAACCACAATAAAAACAAGCTAGCTTTTAAATACAAACACCTCACATATTTGACACCACAGTCTCTTTCTTGTGACATTATCATTCACATGCTTTCGTACCTAGAGAGTTATGTGGTCCGTGAAATAGGATAGCTCAATATCACTTTTGTGTAACTGCAGCTTAAAAATATTTCTATGTCACAAGCTGACCACGAAGAGATCATTTTAGCTCACCTACATCAAAGAGATCTCCCTTTTGTTTTGGCTGTGCCTTGGCAGACAAAGGCCATGAACTTTGGCCATGTTTGTTTTTGTTTGTTTTGTTTTTTAATTTTGGCCCTGCATAGTACTGTCAAGATAAAAGATATGCTGCAGCTGTTCTTCAGAGAGATTTATACTCATGTTGTCTCTCCCCCTCCACCAACCTCGCAGATAGGAAACAAGCCCTAGTGGTAGACGTTAACCAGCAAGGCATGGCAGAATAGCATGACCTAGAGAAACAGCCAGACAGAGTTTCAAATTCCTGTTCTTCCACATACTGCCTGTGGGACCAGGGGCAAGTAATTTAATGTTTATGAGCCTTTGCTTTCTCATCTATAAAATGGAAATGGTGGTGCTTACCACAGAAGTTATAAGGTTATACTGAGATGATGTGTGTAACAAAACTGTTCAAGACTTTACCAATCCAAAATGATGATGCTTCTTAGCTTCTACTTTAGGACTTCTGTCCCAGCACATTCAACCTCCACCTGCCACCCCACAACCGACCACCTCTGAATTATTTCTGGAAGTTCCAGGTACATCTCCTGTCTACATTTTACTCATTTACCCCACAAATATCTATTGAGGGCTTAGCATGTACCAGGCATTAGAGATCAACGAATGAGACAAATAAGGTCCCTGCTTTCATGGAGCCAGCCTTCTAGCAAGAGGGAAGGTGAGAAAACAATTTATAGTATGCAGTGATGAGTACTCTCAAGGAATATAAAACAGGGTTGGGGTGGAAGATGGAGAATGGGGAGTGGGCTGCCTAAGGCCTCTTGGGCATGGACAGTTGAGAATATCCACAGGCCACTTTAGCCATCTGCTTCATAACTGCTCCTGCTGATGCATTCTTGGGAGGGAGGGTGTGCCTATGGTCTGTGGCTGGAGGGCGTTGGCAGTGCAGTGGGATTACACTGGCTCCGGTTTCCCCCCACCCCCTGACTCAGTTTAACTATATCACCTGGTTCCCAAAGTGCAGAGTCTCCCAGTGTGTCATGAACCCAGAACCTGCAGGCTCTGGCCCTGCCCCTTCTGTTCCAAGATGTCAAAAGCACTCATTTGGGCCCATTCCCCCTCCTACTCCTTTTCCCTCAGACTCCAGAGTTGCCTTTCACTCTTCAAAGACAACTATGTCCTCCTCAGGGCGAAACAAAAGCTTTCGTTCTTATCAATACATGCAGATGGATGCTTTGACACAGGAACACTGTGTCCACCACCCGGGCGCCCACCAGAAGAGAGCATGGTAAGTCCTCACTCAATGTCACCAACAGGTTCTTGAAAACTGCAGCTTGAAGCAAAATGACCTATAAGGAAACCAATTTTTCCCCCATCAATGTTATAACAAAATGATATTGAAGGAAAATGAGGTTATTTGAGGATCTGCTATGTGTTTGCTTTTGCTTAAAGTCACAGTGTCCAAGAACCTATGGGACACGTTAAGTGAGGCCTTACTTACTATATTGCTTTAGGGTAGGACCCTGAGGTAAGAGCAAGAGCAGTTGGGTTTGAATCTGGTTTTGTCACTTGCTAGTTTTGTGACCCTGGGCAAACTGATGTCCTTATCTGTGAAAGGGCAGAGAATAAAACTCTACCTCTTGGGCTCCTTGTGAGGCTGAAACAACATAACGCAGATAAAGTGTTTGGAACAGTGCCTGCCAAACAGTAAATGCCAGCGAGTTTTATCAGTACATGAAAGTAAAATGCCTCAGACAGTGGCTCCATCACAAGGACTCAACACGGATCCTAAATGATTGAAAAATAACTATAATAAAAAAACTATAAGAATCAGAGTTTGGTGGTAGAAGTCTGGTGGGGAGGTCCTATGTGAGGCAAATTGCTGTCGTGAACGGGTCTTGTCAGGATTAAAGAGCGTCTGGAGTCTCAACAATTTACAAAGGCAAGGAAAATAGTCAAAGAAAGTCCAGTCGAAAATAAGGAAGCCTGCCTCAGGGAAAATTGTAAAAATATTTTTGGTTGGGGGGCAATTGGAAGATTTTCCCTTGATTTACTCCCAGTTCAAAACCACTTGGAAAAAGAAAAAAAAGAGAAAAAAAGAAAAACAGAAAAAAAGAAAAACAGAAAGAAAGAAAAAAAGAAAAAGAAAAAAAGAAAGGAAAAAAAGGCCTGGGGACCTTTTGGGGCAGTCAGCTATATTGTAATAAGTCAGTGACCAAATCCTTATCTTTAATGAAATTCATTTACTCATGTCCCAGGGAAGAGCAGCCTTTTGCTTAGTAATTTAATTGCTGGCTTTCTTCACTGTCTAAAGCCAGCTCTACAGGTATAGACATAGGATTTATACCATGCCTCAAATGATGTTCGGGTGAGAGGTAACGCCACATCTGAACGGGCTGGGCACTAACCCCTGTGGGGTCATCCCCTGGGCTTCCCGCATATAGAAACCAACCTGCTGGAGACTGTTCCAACTGGGTCCCCTCAGTAACCAGACTGCCTGAAGCTGTTTTCAAACTGTAAAACCCATAAAGTGAAATTTATTGCACTTTGCTGTATTTTACTAGAGTTAGAGGGTTCAGATAAAATTTACTGGGTAGATGTAAAACTCCGTTGATAGGAAAATGAACTGTTTTCTCAGGCACTCATATCGGGCCATTTTGATCACTATCTTGCATTCAGACCTTGCTAGAAGGCTTTCCCCCTGTTTCATTATAATCGAGGACAGGTAAATATAATAACTCCTGCTTTCCAGCCATGTTGCGGAGGCTGACAGGGCTAATCTGACCTGCCATGGGAAGGCCTCAACCAATTCTGCTGCTGCTAACATTCACCGTCTGAGACTGAACAGTCTGCCGTTCTTTCTGTTCTGAAGAGTAGAGTTGCAAATGGTGATAAGAAGCCCGACAGGCTGAGCAGGGTCTTCCTCAGAAAATCAAGATGGTAAGGGGGTGGGTAGGAAGCGGGGTAATGGGGTCAAAGGCCATTTAATTGGATAGGACTTTTAAATTCTGCTGCACTGTTGCTCTTATGACCAGAATTCACCATGTCTTAAGAAAAGAACTGTGGGAAGCTGATAAAGACCAATGTCTCCCAAGATCTCCCTCATTCTCCTCAAAATCTAACAGAAAGAGGGGATGATAAAGAGATGGGTTGGGGTGGTGGTGACAGAGAGAGAGGAAGGAAGGAAAGAAGGAAGGAAGGAAGGAAAGAAGGAAGGAAAAAGGAAGGAAGGAAGGAAAGAAGGAAGGAAAAAGGAAGGTAGGAAAGAAAGAAGGAAGGAAAAAGGAAGGAAGGAAGGAAGGAAGGAAGGAAGGAAAGAAAAATACTTTCCTAGTAAAAAGCCTGACTGAATTTCTTTTGTGTTCTACATTTCCTCAACACATCTGCTGAACAATAAACATTCTTCACTTAAAATGTGCGTATAAATGTGTTTCCAATGCAGTAAGGCGGTGTTTCCCAAAGTGTAGAATGCTCGTGAGTGCTATGCAGAATATTTTAGCTGAGACACGTATGAATTTATTTTAGTGCTCATGATTTATTTTAAAACCAGAAAAATACTGGTTTTCTACTTATAGCTGTGACAAAAAAAACCTATTTTAAAAAATAAACATATTTAGTGGAAGAAGAAGTTAATTTAAAGAAAAAATAATGATACATAACATCATAGCAATATGTATTAAGTGGTGCTAGAATGACTGAATTTCGGAAACCAGTACATTGAAGAAACTGTAGACATCTAGGAGAAATGAAATTGTATTATCTTTGTTTTGTCTTTCATTTTTTTTATCCCTCTCCCTCAGTCACCACACTTTGTGGGGCAGAGACAATGTTATGTGTTCTGTGTGCTGTTTTGTTTCTCTCTTGAGCACATGGTAAGATAACAAGTCCTTTCCCTCTCGCTCTATGGTGGGGCTGTGTGATGCATTCTGGTCACTGAAATGTAGGCAGAGGACAAGTTCACCATTTTCAGGCCCTGCACCTAAAACATGATCTTCCACGTGTTCTCTTTCTCTCTGCTCATCTGATGGCTGATTGCAGAGGACCCAGTTGAACTCATTGCTTTCCAGGAGCTTATAGCCTCTTGGGTAAAATCAATACACCTAACGATACTGCAGGGCAGATTGGGATATATACTGAAAGGAAGTAACGCAGTGATGTCAAGGGATTATGCAGGAAAAATGAGAATATAGTAAAAACAAAGACCACAGCAGCATTTATGGAGTGTATGCTACGTGCCAGGCGTCGTGCTAAGCCCTTGACTTGCATTATCCCCTTTAATCCTCACTGCAACCCAACCAAGGAAGAAGGTAAAATTTAAGAGCTAGAATGACTGTGTGGCATCCCTTAGCTCTTGTCAGAGCCAGAATTTAAATCCAGGGAACTTGAAATGGAGGTCAACTTGATCAGCATATGCAGTCTGATTCGATTCAGAGACGAGAAATTAGAGACAGAAAAAGTGGGCGGGGTAGAGAGAAGTCGAAGATGACAGCTCAGTTTCTAGCCAACATGCCGGGGGGAAAAAAGGAACGTTAATATCAACCATGATACCGAACACCTATTTCTTGGTGAAAACAAATATTTCCATTTATATCATGTTGAGTTTAGGATACCGATGGGTCTCTGGTTGAAAATGGTGCTTTATAAATTCCATTCTGTATGTCAGAAAGGAGGTTAAGCCCCCAAATAAGCCTGAGTCATGGGCACTCAGGAGGTAAATGTAACCAAAAAACAGGTCAAAATCATTTAGGGACAAGGTAGACTAAGATGACAAGAACATGATGACAATGCTTGAGGCTAATTTTTCCTTAAAGAGGTAGAAGAACAAAGAGAAGCCATTGACAGAGATACAAAGAAACTAACAAAGACCTAGAAGGGTGACTATATTCAATTTAATTCAATCCAATAGCCATTCTTTTAGTGCCCGTTAAATCTAAGGCACTAAGTCAGGTTCAATGGACGATTCTATACATAAGATTCCTAAATACTTTCCCTCTATCCAGGAAGAATATCTTTCCTCCCGTAGGTAGGATAATAAAGGACTAGAAAGAGAAAAGTAGGCACAGTCAATTTCAAAGATGTTTCTAACTCTGCTGCCCTCTGAGACTGGATATACACAGGAGACCACTTTGATCAAATGGATTCAATGAATTTAAAGAAGCAACTAGGCAAATAAGTAAACAACTTTTCCCACTGAATTGCCCTAGTTATTTTTCTTTTCCTTTTTTTTTTTCCTGGCAGGTCAATTTTTCTGGCAGAAATATCTTTAATCTTATCCTTTTCACTGTTCCCAATCCCAGGTTAGACTTGCTTTATCATATTGAAACTAAATAGAGGAGCAATTGTTTTTGTGGCTCTGAAGGATCATAGAACTATATGATAGTTAGAAGGGACCGTATTGGTCCTCATGTACAAGACTGCTTATTTTTACAGATGAGGAAAAGCTCAAGTGATTGGCTCAGATTGTCCGTGTCTGAGGCCTGGAATTGCAGGTCCCTGCTTTCAAATTCAACCCTTTCTCTACCATATCACATTTCCCTTCCAACAATTTGCCTATAGCTGCACAGCTAGTTGCCCAGTTTCCTGCAAGTAATATTTCTAAATATTTTCCTTCTACAAATTCTGCTTATTAAAATATACAATAGCTGGCCAATCTTTTGGTCAAGTTAGGTCCCTTAATTTAAACCCAAATCATGAAAAAAAAACTGGACATATGCCAACTCCCAGAGAAGCCAGGATCATAGAAATGCCACAGTATCTTTCCTTTGAACATGAGAAAATCTTTCTGGATTCATAGATTGGAGATTTGTGAGTAGGAGGATGGATAGAAGAGACAACATCATAGAAGATCAATACTGTGTTCTTTTCATAAGCCCTAAACCAGTGAAGTTATATCTTTTTTTCATATTTACCCTCAGTAATTACTTTAGCAATAGACACGATTTGTATTGATGCAGTAACAACTCATGAACATATATTATTAGAGGATGAAAGCTACATTCAATCAAGCACTGTTGAATTAAAAGGAAAATGGTTAAAGAACTTCACTCCTGGGCTAAGAGATTATATGTCAAGCTATAGCCTAAAGTGAATTTTTATAGCTGAGTTATAAACCCTCGAAAATACTGAGGCACTTAACTGCATTGGCATCTTTACGATTAGATCAAGGGAAGCACCACCTTTAGAAACTAGCAGATCTGTTCCAGTGACAGTTGCAGTTTGGGGCACATCCCAGGAAATGTGGAAGAAAAGCTGTGCTGGAAGAGAAACTGCATGCATTTTGGACTATCCAATGAATAAAAGAGAAGAATGGGCTTAGGACTAGGACAAAGAAAAGAGGTGGGGCTGGGAGGTTGGGGTTAAGGAAACCAAGGGGAAGAGGAGAGCAGAAGGCAAAATGTGAAAAAGGAGAGAAATTGGGGCCATGTGAATATCAAAATAACAATTACAGATTAGAATCTATTAAATACTATTGAATAAAATAAGAATCCATGAATCGATACTGAAACAAATTAATTAATACATAAGCAGAGGAGAAGCAAATGCCTATAGAATGCCAACGAACCAATTTAGAATGAATGATGGAGTTGGAAAATCAGCACTTGGCAACCATGGTGGTAATAATCATTGATTCAGGTAAGAAGCAATGTACTGGTTAAAAGTAGGGGGTAAAAGTTTGATGAGAAATAGGATACTTACATACCCTCAGAGTAGCTCCCTGTAAAGACACTTGTACATTACAAAGGAAAAAATGGTAGCTTTACAGTGGAGAATCTGGTGGACACAACCTTGAGGAAGAGATCAAAGTTGACTTATCAGTAATAGGACAAATAGACATTATGTGACTTCTGCTATGATACATTGAAGATGCAAAATCGCTCTGGAGTTATTCCTGCCCCAAATGCATTACTTGAATTTGATCATAAGGAAACATCAGACAAGCCCAAACTGAAGGGTAGTCTACAGTACAATTGGCTGGTAGTCTTCAAAAGTGTCAAGGTCATTAGAGACAAGGAAAAATGGAGGAAATATTCCAGATGAAAGGAGTGTACAGAGCGAGGACAACTAAATGCAATGTGTGTGTGACCCTGGATTAGATCCTGGATGAGAAGAATAAAATTTGCTACGTAATTGAACTTGGTAAATTTGTATGCGGTCTGTAGATTAGATAATAGTGTTGTATCAATGCTCATGTCCTGATTATGGTAAGTTTACTGTGGTTATGAAAGAGAATATCCTTCTTTTCATGACAAAGTATTTCGAGGTTAAAGGACATCATGTCTACAACTTATTTTCAAACAACTCAGAAAATAAATTTATGTTCATGGAGAAAGAATTTGAGAGAGAGAAAGAGAGAGCACACACTTGGTAGAGAGAGAACAGCAAGTGTGATAAAGTCTCAGTGTAGCATTTGAGGGAGGTCAGTGAAGGGTATATGAGAATTGTTTGTACTAGTCTTTCAATTCTTCCATATATTTAAAATAATTTTCAAAAAAAAGTTTTAAAGAAAAAGAAGAGAGAGAAAAACCATAAATGATGATTATAGAGGGAGGAAAGTAGAGCCAAGCATTCAATTTAAATAAAGAGAAAGCAGAAAATACAAAAATGACAAGGGAAAGAATAAATGAGGAAAATAAATGTCAGCTCTAATAAAGAACTCTGGTTTTGTGTTCCTACAAAGCATATTTTAAGGCCCACAAATGTGGGGGCTCATAGATCCTGATGAGTTTAAGAATTCTCTGAGCTGGCCTGCAAATCACAACAGGCAGGCAGGTGAATTTTGTCTTGGGAGGTTTCATGACTTCCTTTAGATCTGAAAAGGTGACCGACCCCTCATGCACCTACGCCACCCCTGCCACAGAGTTTAAGAAACACATGCCTAGTTAGATGATACCATATTTACTTGTTGCTGAATCTACCAGACTTCTTAGTGGCGCCTTTCTTTTTCAAACTCTCCTAGGAAGAGGAGAAAGGCTCCGTCCTTTCTATAACAACTTTCCTCAAACTTTGTGGAGCCAACATGTCAACAGACATTTGGAAGTGTCTGTACCTTTAGAATTTGTCGATTGGTCTGGTCCATGCCAAAGGCAGGAAAACCAGAAGTGATATCATGCTCAAAAGGAAAAACAACTTTCCTTTGGTTGGCAGGAAGTTGCATTGCCATAAGCCTGTTCCTGTCAACAAGGTGGCCCCAGAGAGGCTTTGGGGAAGAAGTGCCCAGGAAATGTGGGGTTCTCTATCTTTCATCAGTTGCTGTGGCATTGTGGGCCACAGTACTATAGTAACTTGCCAAGGTTAAAAAGAGAGTCATCCTTAAATAATGACCTGTGGCTCCCAGAAGTCACTGAGACCTGAAGAGAGGTGATACTTTCCCCAAACCTGACCAGGGCACTGCCTCTGCCATGCTCAGGAGCAGGCAGCAAACGTGTCCTAAAACCTCAGGACAAGGCACAGATTATCAATCTTCATTCAAATGCCTTCTTCCTCCCTACTCTTCTTCACTTTCTACAAGATCCTTCTTAAGCAAACGTGAAATGTGTTGTCTCATGTAAGTATTATAGAAAATTCCATAAGTGGGCAGCCATCAGGCTTGGCTAGACAGAGTGAGATAGTTTGGATTATTTGTCCCCTTCAAATGCCATGTTGAAATTTGGTCCCCAGTGTTGGAGGTGGGGCCGAGCGGGAGGTGTTTGGGTCGTTCCCTCATGAACGACTCTATGTCATTCACTCAGTAATGGATGGGTCCTCTCTCTATTAGAGAACTGATTGTTATAATAAAAAGAGGCTGGCACCTCCCTCCCCTCTCTTGCTTTCTGTCTCACCCTGTGATGGCTGCTCCCCTTCATGGTCCGCCATGATTGGAAGCTTCCTGAGGCCCTCGTCTGAAGCAGGTGCTGGTGCCATGCTCGTACAGAATGCAGAACCAGGAGCCAGATGACATCTTTTCTTTATCAATTGTCCAGCCTCTGGTATTCCTTTATAGCAACATAGACTAACACAGTCTCCAAACAAGTAATTGGCACACTTTCTCTCGCTCTCTCCCATTGCTTTCCTTTCTCTTTCTGTCTTTCTCAGGCATGCAGTCTCTATATGGTGGTTCTGGACAGTTCTGGGTTTATATGGTTCTTAATTAAGGTAACCACATATCACAGTTTGTCCAGGACAGGCTCAGTTTATATCTGTCGAGCCAGATGCTTATGCTTATGAATAGCCTCCCTTTTCACTTTCAGAAGTGTCCTATTTTATAGGATAAAGCATTTGCTCACTCTATTCTTAATTCTCAGGATCTCAGAAGGAGAGATTAAGGTGAGTGCCATGTTAATGTGGCAAAAAGTCTCTGACCCTGCTAATGTCATACAATCACCTCTGAACCAATTACTATCTCTTAGGGGATGCAGTTTTCTGATTGGTCACCTGGGGTCATGGGTCATCTCCAGTGTTGACAAGTCATGTCTGACAGCTCCATCAGAAGCAGAGGACTTGTTCTGGAAAGGCCAAAATAAAATTAATATATGATCATTATGCAATACATGCTTGAGATTCTACTCATATTTCGTATAACTAGTTGGCTGAATTTTATTGCCTCTAATTGTTGTTTTTCACTTGATCATAGCCAAAAAGGCCAAGAAGCAATCTCATTGTTATTCTTTACCCCAACTGAGCTGCAAAGTCTCAGAGACTGAAGCTTAGATATGGATACAGATTTGTATGCTATAGCTAGAGCTATAGATATACATAGGTTGTCATCACATGTAGAAGACATTGATGCCCAGAGGAAATGCTCTCCAAATGTTTTTAAAATGAATTAAATTTTAAAAATAAAAAATGAAACCAGCATGCAGGTTCCAAAATTATTTTCATATATATTGTCTAGTTTATTTCTCATAGTAATTTCATGAGACAAATATTCCTTTCATCCCTTTATTGTACTTGTAGAAACTGAAGCATAAGATCATACCTTTTTTACCAAAATACTGTAACTCAGATTCCCCTTTTATGATTTTAAATTCCATAGTTTTTCTCCTAAATCTAAGAAACTGAGTACTGTTTTATTTTTCCCATGTATTTGCCTTTTGTCCCCTGCTATAATATATGATCATTGTAAAAAAATAAGGAGGGAGTGGAGAAAGATGAGGACATAGGAAACCATAAAGAAAATTAAAAGATCCATATTCCCATTACTCAGAGATAATTAATATTAAGACTATATTGCATTTTATTCTAGCCTTTTCTTTATGGGTATGACACATGTTATAGACTGAATTGTGTCATGCCCAAATTCATATGTTGAAGTCCCAAAATCCCAGTGTGACTTTACTTGGACATAGGGTTTAAGGAGGTAATTAAGACTAAAGGAGGTCATAATCCAATAGGACTGATGTCCTTATACAAAGAGGAGGAGATGCTAGGAGGGTGTGGTGTACACAGAGAAAAGGCCATGTGAGGACACAGGGAGAAGGCAGCTATCTGCAAGCCAGGAAGAAAGGCCTCATCAAAAACCAGTGCTACTGGAATCTTGCTCTTGGACTTGCAACCTCCAGAACTATAAGAAAGTAAAGTTCCATTGTTTAAGCCACCAGTCTGTGACATTCTATTATGGCAGCCCAAGTGGACTAATACAGAGCATATATTTTAAACAAAATTAAGATTATAGTATATATAACATTTTGTATCCTTCCTTTTTCACTCATTGAAATTTTTCCAGTAAGTTAAATATTTTTTGAAGTTTGAGTTTTGAAATGGATGCATAATATTTCATCACATAGATATGCCCTTATGATATTGTAAAATATATATTTGGTCTTCATTCCTGTTTCCTGACATTCAGCTCCTAAAACCCTTGAAATCTCCGGGAATGATAGCAGTGTCTTTTATATGCCAATAAATGACTGGTAGCTGGGGCCCCTAGATAGCTTCAGGATGGAGCTGGTTACTGGAAAGACCAAGACAGGATTAAAGGGTTGGGACTGTCAGCCGCACTCCCAACCTCCAACCTCCCAAGAGAGGGAGAGGGTTAAGTTTATCACCAGAGGCCAATGATGTAATCAATCATGCCTAGTAATGAAGTCTTCATAAAAACCCAAAAGGACTAGGAACAGGGAGCTGTCTGGAGGGTAATGTTCTAGATCAGGCATGGAAGCTTCACGCCCCTTCCCACATGCCTTGCCCTAGGTATCTCTTCCATCTGGCTGTTATATCCTTTATTACAAATGGTTAAACATAAAGTATTTCCTTGAGTTCTGTGAGGCACTCTAGCAAATTAATCAGAGGGCTTCATGGGAACCCCGAATTTATAGCCAGTCAGTGAGAAGTATAGGGGACATGCAACTAGCGTCTGAAGTAGAGGACAGCCTGGTGGGACTGAGCCCTCAACGTGCAGGATCTGATTCTAACTCCAGGTAGACAGTGTTGGAATTGAATTGGAGACACCCAGCTGGTATTTGCTGGAGAATTGCTTGGTATGTGGGGAAATCACACACATACACACACACAGGTACACACACACAGCTGGTATCAGAATTGCTTGTTTGGTGTGAGAGTGGGTAGGAAAAACACTTTGGTTTTTCCTATCTCAAAATAGCCCTGAATTATTTAACCATTCCTCTATTGGACATTAGAGGATCATCCAACTTT
>NW_012148619.1:6242745-6257754 GCF_000956105.1 Propithecus coquereli
CTGGTAGTACAGCTCAAAGTCTGGTGGACTGATACCTTCCACTTTGTTCTTTTTACTTAATATTGCTTTGGCTATACGAGGTCTTTTCTGGTTCCATACAAAGCATAGAATTATTTTTTCCAGATCTGTAAAGAATGATAATGGGATTTTGACAGGGATTGCATTAATTCTGTAGATCACTTAAGGTAGTATGGAATATGCCAAATTTCTTTCCAAAATTATGGTACCAAATTTTATTTCTACATATTTTATTTCAGTATCTCTGTTTCATTACACACTTTCCACTTTTAAATATCGTTTAAAAACTATTTACCAATTTGGTAGGTGAAAATTTTTGCCTTATTTATGTTTTAATGTGAATTTGTTTCTAGTAAAGGAACTTTTCATATGTTTACTGAGCATTTGATTTCTTTTGTAAATCATCAGTATCCTTTCAACATCTTTAGTTGGTTCTTTATTTTATTGATTTTTAAGCACTCTTTACATATTGTAGACAATAACTTAGTTTCTGCCACATTTCTTATAAAATTTTCCTTGTAAATGTTACTTTAATTTAATTTTGTAAATATTTAATTTTGCCTTTACCCAATTAAAACCATAAGTGTGTTCCCTTATAACCAAAAGGGGCTATATTTCTCTCTGCTGCTTTGATCAGTTCCATGTACTTCAAAGGTCTTCCATGTACTGCAAAACCTTGCTATAACTTGTTTCATTATCACAAAGATTTTAAGTTAGAGTAGGTCAAAGCATGTTCCCTGAGCAAAACTTTGTTCAATGAAAGACTGATATTACACAGTTAACCTCTAACCTAGTCCTAATTCTGTTCTCACTACAGCATAGTATAGAAATACTGCAAGAGTTTGAAGTGTTGAGTCAGATACATCCAGAATTCCCAATTACTGAAAGAAGGACTCAGCCCAGCACTTTCAAAGCTTGATATGAAATAACCACCTTATTTGAAAAGTACTGTTTTAATCTGTGCCATGGCAACATTCAGAATCTTTGGCCAAGATAAATAATTAACTTTCTAGCTATTGAGGGAACTTTGTCTTTTGTTTTACTGAAGAACTGTGACTCTGTGCCAAACATATTTTGTGTTTCTAAATCATTCAACTGTGATATGAGAAAAATATATTTTAACTTTATTGGATAAAATGGGGAAAACTATGCAAACTGGGTCAATCTTAAAAAGGCTTGTAGTAATTTTACATAATGATGTGCCAAGCTTTGTATCATGATCTGAAATCCTAAAGATGCCTCTTGTTTTCCATGCTTTTCACATATTTAAAACATTACAGCTAGGCTTGTTTTCCTGCGCTGTTTATGATTGAACAGACACAATCACATTTGAAAAGAATGTTGTTTATGCAGACCACATCACTGAGAGGAGTTAAAAACACTAAAGAGGGGTGCATGAGTTGGGTGTATTTTAAAGTACTTCAGTTTAGGAATTAGAAGATTTGTGTTCAAATTCAGCAGATGCCATGAGGCCTTGAGTGAGTTACTCTAAATCTCCCTCCTTACTTTTTATTCATGAAAATGGGAATAACAGCTGTTTTCCCACCTTAGAAGTTGACTGAGTAATAACATTCATGTGAACACATTGATCACACTCCCAAGCCATAGGATCTATGAGAGCAGAATTTGTCCTGTACATAAGTTTCATTTAGCCTGCAGAGTGCTTGAAAACAAACTTGAGTCTGAGTACCCTTAGACGGGACACACACTCCCCAACTCCCCCATCCTCACCTCCTCTCGTTGTCTTCTTCTCTGCCTGCTTTATGCACGTGACCTCCTGGCCTCTGCAAACACTTGAGTGTGGGACCGCATTATTGTTCAAAGTGCGGTGCACAGATTGACTGTATGTTTAAAACAGCAGCCTCCTGGGTCTTAACCCAGATCTATTGAATCAGAATCTCTGGAAGACGGGGCATAGGAATTGGTGCTTTTTAATAAGAATCACTGGACAAGTGTGAGATACTGTTATTTTTCATCTTTAAAAGAGCAACCATGATACATGCATAGAGTCTTCAGGGAAATTAAAAACACTCGCTTTCACAGCCACAGGCAGAATAATCTAGAAGAAGGGTCTAGCTTGGACTCGTGTCTAATTGTATATTTTTCATGAATAACATTAAAAATGAATAGGAATAAGCTTGGAAAAGTTATTCAATCTTCCTCCGTTTTCTCCCCTGTAGCAGAGGGAGTTGTATCTTGAAGTTTTTCCTGCCCCAATGCCTATGGCCCAATGAGCAGTCTCCTTTTGGGATTGTAAGAGATCACGTACCCCAGCCCTGAGATCAATGCATGATAAACTCTGTTAAAGTCTTTAGATGCATTGTTTAAAAAATATTGATTATTGTTCTCTGTAGTGGACATCTGTTATTAATATTTTTGCCTTCCTAGAATCTATTCTTCCTTCTTACGGTAATGAAAACCCAGTTGGACTTTGGGGAACCATCAATCAAGGTGGGTCTGTTAATTAAGGTCCTGTGACCTGTGTTTGGCCGATCAGATGTTCTCTTCTTGGAATTGGAACCTTGGATGATGTGACTCTAAGGCAGAAAGCAGGCAGAGCTTATCCACCCGGAAGGCAGCTCCGTGAAGAGACGTTCCGCCTCTCCTGCTACGGAGGCCCAGATCTGCCGTGGTTCTGCCCTTCCCAAGGCCAGTTCTTCAGCCTTCCTTTCATTCTATTGGCCACCACAGATCTTTTCAGCTAACATTTTTTTTTTTCCACTTGATTTCGCCAGTGACAGCTTCTGCCACTTGCAACTAAAGAAATTTAATTCATTGTCCTGCAAAAGTCTCAGCTTCCTCCCAGCATTTGCACAGCAGCATCAGCGAAGGTTCTGGGAGGGGAAGGGGCTAAAGAAAGCACACCTGCCGGAGAATTTTACCCTCACAGCTGATGCCTTGATTTAGCCTGGCTTTCTAATTCTTGTTCAACTCCCCTGATGTGGTCTGACAGTTTGAGGAGTACTGTTTTTCCATGATAAGAAAGCATTTGCCTTAGGGAGGAGGGAGAAGATTGAATGGAAGTGTTTTATATTCACTTGAACCACAATTATTTTGCTGACACAGGGCAAGGTATTAACAGCGTTTGCTGTTGGGGAATTAAAAGCCATTTGGCCTCTTCCTTCTTCAGACATTTCTCATTTTTAATATTGTGGTTTAAATGCAGGAACATGTGGTTAAGAAAAAAATGAAAATGTATGCCCTGACCTCTATGGAGATTCAAATCCCCAGGTGATTGTGATGTTTGGGGAATATCCCAATGCGAAAGGCCTCTAGCTTCAGGCTTCCAGCCCCCTTTCCTGCTGAATCTCCCTGGCCTCTCAACCTCTCTTTCTCAGGGCATCTATTCTCATCACTAGCAGGGACTGTGACTCCAAGAGAGAGTTTAAAACGCTTGAAGAGTTTGTTAAAATACTGATTCC
The DNA here is from genome assembly GCF_000956105.1 of Propithecus coquereli. Classification (NCBI taxonomy): domain Eukaryota; kingdom Metazoa; phylum Chordata; class Mammalia; order Primates; family Indriidae; genus Propithecus; species Propithecus coquereli. The sequence continues at coordinate 6,246,186 of NW_012148619.1, forward strand.
TCACTGCCCCCATCCCCAGAGATGCTGGTTTATGTGGTGTGGGGTCTGGTCCAGGTATCAAGATTTGTGAAGTTCCCCGAATTATTCTAATGTACAATCAAGTTTGAAAATTCATACTCTAGCAAAAGGGTTGGCAAATATGACCCATGGGCCAAATCCAGTCCCCTGCTGTTTTGTAAATAAAGTTTCAGTGGAGTACAACCAAGCTCATTCTTTACGATATTCCTATTGGTACTTTCTTGCTACAATGGCAGAGTTGTGAAGTTGTGAGAAAGACCTTATTGCCTACAAAGCCTGCCTAAACTATTTAGCATCTGACCCTTTTCCATAGACTTTTTCTTTCTTCCTTCCCTTTTTTGTATTTATTTTTTTATTTTAAAAGATTAAGGGGGTACAAATATTTTTGTTACATGGATACACTGTATGATGCTAAGTCAGGGCTTTTTCAGCTCCGCTGTGGAGCAGTGGTTCTCAAAGTTGCACACGTATTAGAATCACATTGTTAATGTGGGCCCCAGCTCCAGAGATTTTCATTTGGTAGATCTGGGGTAGGACCTAAGAATTTGCATTTCTAACAAGTTCCCAGGGGGAATCTAATACTGCTCATCTGGGAATCACACTTTGAGAACCACTACTGTAAAGCTGTGCTTCTCAAACCTTAATTGCCTATAAATCACTGCAGTTCTTGTAAAAATGAAGATTCTGATTGAATCAGTCTGCAACAATCCTGAGATCTGCATTTCTAACAAACTCCTAGGTCAGGCCAATGCTGCTGGTCCATGGATCACATTTGGAATAGTAAGACTTTAAACGTTCTTCTGATTCCCACTTCTATACCTTTGTTCACCCCTCTGTCCTCTCTGCTAAAATGTCCAATGTTTACCCATTCTCAAGCTTTCTTTTCCCTTCCATGAGCTGATGCTCTGAGTTCTTTTAATTTCATTAGACTCCATCAGTGCCTTTCATATGCCACCTTTCACTTTTTTACCTTGTATTACAATTGCTTATGTTCTATCTATTCCACTGGACAGAAATCGCTTTGGCAAGTATTTCAGACATTGCAAGAGGACATATGAGAAACACATGAAGATGAGGATCAAAGGTAATTCAACTGGTGGTGTTCTCATACTATTTTCTCCTCCTCATTCAAGCAGGTGACAAAACCTTGAGGTTCCTTTGCCCTAAGAGAAGTTTGTTTAAGCTGAAGCTTCTTGGAGTTAAAAACATGTCCTAGCTCATATAAAAATCTAAAATCATCCAAGGGCCCATATTAAATGTCCCAGGGAGAGATGGGGAGATGAGTGCCTTTGAAGAACATGAAAAGGTAAAGTTAAGGCTTTTCTCTCCCGACTGGGAAGGGAGGCAGCAGCAACTGATCCATGTCCTCTTCTTGCCAGTACCCAGGGTGGTGGCAAGAGGTGAGAGAAGAGCAGTTGTATGATGTTCCTGGAGAGATTGGATGCTGGCCACTGAGGTTCCCAGACTTACAGATTTTCCAGTCCCATGGGTGGTATAGAACCAGAGAGTTATATGACTTCAAAGAACAATAGGGGTTTAGCCACAGCTGTTTTCCATGTTGACTATAGTGGCTTAGAGTGAATGCATCCTTCTACTATTAATACCACAGCCTCCTGCCTGTTTTCCTTACCATTAGTAACCCTCGTCTCTGGACTTATCCACGTGGCTGCTCCAGTTAGCTTCTTAAAACTCTAGGAGTCTCAGTGTTGAAAAGTTCAAGTCTGGTTTAAATATCTGCTTTGCTACTGACTAGCTGTATGTCTTCACTAAATCTCAACTTCCCCATCTGTAAAATGGGGTGCTAATACTACCTATCTCAAGGGTTGCTATGAGGATTACCATTCTATGAAACATTGAGTACAGCTATGTTAATTTTACTATCTTAGTTTTTAAATCGCTCTTTAGTGTTTGTTTCTTGTCACATAAAAAAATGGTGCTTAACCTCTACTCAAGGAAATGCAAATCAAAACCAAAATGAGCTAACATTACATACCCAATGGATTGTTAAAGAACATGGAACACTGGTAACTCTTATAAACTGCTAATAAATGCTAATAAACTACTGGTTGTTGTAAATTGATATAACCTCTTTGAAAATAGCTTGGCATTGGCACTATCAAATAAAGTCAAAGATGTACAGCCTTATTAGCCATCATATCAATTATACTCCTAATTATATGTTCTAGAGAAACTTGTGTACATGTTAATCAGAGCATGCTTGAGTATGTTTGCAACAGTAGTATTTGAAATAATGTTGAACTGGAAAAAATCTACATGTCCATTGATGGGAGAATGAGCAAAGAAATGTGGTATATCAATTCAATGGCATACTCTGTAGCAAATGAAAAGGAATGAGCTGCAGATATATGAATAAATATTACAAGCAAACACCATGTTTATCAAAGGAAGCAAAACTCAAAGGAACGCATACAGGATGATTCTATTTATATAAAGTTCAAAAATAAGAAAAACTAAACTACATTTTTTGAGGATATGTACATAAGTGTAAGTCTGTTTTTAAGAAAGGCAAGAAAATGGATTATCATAAAAGACGGGATAGTGATTTATCTGTAGAGGGTCAGAGAGGGTATTGTGTTAAATAAGGAAGACATAGGAGTCTTCTGGGTTGCTGCCAATATTCTATTTCTTAACTTCGGTAGTAGTTACACAGGGTTCATTTTACAGTCATTTATTACACTGAAATTTATGATTTATGCACATTTCTATATGAGGGTTATATTTTGTATTTAAAAACATTTAAAACGTATTTAGGGGAATGCTGGGAATATGGCACCCTGAATGTGTCCCTGCGGTTCTCTAGTCTTGATTCCTACCTAACAGCAGTCTTCCTCCCTGAGTCTATCTGCGGGGGGCAGGCAGGGCCTATAGGATAAAAACATGCCTTTGGGCTCTGTGGATCCAAAGAAAATTGAGGCCAGATTTTTCTTCTGGCCTTGGGAAGAACCTGGAATTGTAGAGAATTTTGAGGCAAAAATCAGTGCACCATGATCTTGGAGAGAGCATAGATTTTAGAAATCTATGACATTCCAAGAGGAAAAGTGGTGCCATGGAATATGTATTTTAAAACATTGCAAAAAATACAAAGAGATGGGAATCATGAGGGAAAAGGTAGAAGACTTGGAAAATGACTAAACATGAAAAATAGAAGATCTAGAAGGAGAAAAACAGATGTAAGAGAGGCAATATTTAAATTCCCTATGCTGAAGAAAACTTGAGTCTGAAGAGCAAAAGGCCTCACTGAGTTCCAAGAAATATTTAAGAGGAAATGACAACTATTTTGCAAAGGAAGACAGTCATTCTGGCATAAAAATAATATCTACAGATGATTGAGAGAGAAGGACTTATAACATTCAAACACTAAGAGGTTGGGAAGATGTTTGTATACATGAGAGAGTTCAGAGAATTTAGTGCCAATATGCCCCTTTTGAGAAAAAGACCTTCATCAATAAATAAATACATAAATAAATAAGTCAGAACAGAGAAGTCAAGAAAGAATTTGTGGAAAAGAAACAGTAAATATAAATTTTTCAAAATATATAGCTAAAAAATTGCTTGAGAGCATAAATATATGAGCTATGTGAGGATTCTTAACACATAGAGCCATATTTCAAGAGAAGACCTGATAATGGATTGAAATTAAAAGTTTTTAACTATCTTAGCAACACCCGAGTTGTCATGGTGGGGAAGACGGAGAAAGAATAAGCAACAGCAGACAAACTAGTGAGACAATAGATCTTCTTAAGGGAGGATGGGAGATTGGGAAGGGAAGAATTAGTATATTGTTTTCATGTGATAATAGAAAAATATGTGCTTGATTATGAATTTTAGGAAAGGGAAATTAACCACTAACAGAAGGAAAAATACAGTTAGTTGTTCTTCTAAATTAATGGATGCAGGTGGAGGTGTAGGGGTTGGAATAAACAGTTTGCTCCAAAATATACAAATGTATTTTGGAGAAAAATATGACCAAAGAACCTCTCTTCCCCTAAAAAATGAAAAGAAGTTTGAAAGTGAATGAATGGGCAAAGAGGTAGCAGGCAAAAACGAACAATAAGAAAAAAGTGACAATGTTAAAATCAGATATTGAATTTGGTTTAAAAATTCTCGGCAGAATAAGATATAATTGCTGCAAACCTTTATGCATCAAAATACATAGCAGGTGAATAGAAAGCAGACATGCATAGAAATATAAGTAGAATTTAATTAAGATACAATTATGGTAGTACCTTTTAGTATGACTATTTCACAACTGGACAGTTGAATTAGACTAACAAATAAGAAAATACATAAAAGAATTGAATAACATAATTCTATAACCTTTAAATAGAAAAATACATAGCATATATGTCTATGGAATATTTATAAGAATTAATTACATACTTGACCAGAGAAATTATATTGGGCATATTCTATGATCAAAAAATAATGAAGTTAGGAATAAGTAGTTTTTTTAAATAGTCCCAAGTAATAATTTATTAAAAACCTTGAATCAAAAAAAGAAATCAAATCTGAAATTATAAATGGTCTAGAAAGAAGTGAAAATGAAAATACTTCATCAAAACTCTAAAGGTCACAATAAAAGTCATGGTTGGGGAAAATGTGTGTTTTTTAATACTTTTATCATTAAAGAAGAAAGACAAGAAAAAAGGAAAATGGGGAAAAAGGACTTGAATACTTATTAAGATTGTTTTTAATATATTATTAAGGCATTAGAAAAACATAAACAACAAAATACTCCAAGAATTAGTAAATGGAAATTAAAAAATAAAAGCTAAAATTGAATAAATGAAGATAAAAACAAAGAATGTGCATATTCAAAAGCTGAATCTTTGAAAAGATCCAAAAAACAACACAAAACGGAAAGTCCAATTAAGTTAGGAACAAAGAGCAAAACTGTACAAGCATTAGAAATGAGATGGAAGACACAATTGTCGATGCAAAAGATGAAGAAAATGCTGAGAAAGGCACTTGCAACTCTGGCAACCAAGAGAGGAAAAGGGAGACTTCCTAGTACAATGTAAGTCGCTAGTACAATGCTTGTCATATGAGTTTAATTGAGGTCATCTATCATTATTATTGTTATTAGCATATTACATTCAAATTCTTCCACCACTCATCATAAAATAAAGCTCGAACCTCCCTCTCTGAGAAAAATTGCTAGAAACTATCAAAGGGTAAGCATAATCCTCACTGTTAACTAACAACTACGGAGCACATATTATGTCCATGTCTGTTCAGATTCAGTGAAATATAAGATATGACCTCTGCCTGCCAATGACTTTAAAATCTTTAGGAGCTGATGTGTACACATGAGTAATTAGTTCAGACTCTGGGGAACAAGAACCAGTTGGCAGTTGAGATAATACCTACTGCCAGAGGGCAAGGGAGAAGGAGATCTTTTTGGGGGCCTTGATGACAGAAGGACTTCATGGCTGCAGGATTCCAGGTGAATTCTTAAGGATGAGCTGGATTGAAATAGATTTCTAAGAGGAAGAAGGAGGAGAGGCTGGAAAGAAAATGAAGAATTCAAGGTTTGTAACTTGGCCAGCGTGGCTGAGATGAAGGAGTATATCTCACAGGGAGCTAAAAGGCAAAGAAGATATGAGTAAGTCCTGCCAGGTGATGGAGAGCTCTGGATTCAAATCTACAGTTTGTAATTTATCCCGTAGGCAGTGCACAGTCATTAGACAGCACTGAACAGGTCACTGACTTAATAAGCCACAGTCTTGAGAAGGCCGTCTTGGCAGCAATGCGCTTGGTGGACTCCGGGAGGAGAGTAGGCTTGACCAGGAGCAGCAGGACAGGCTCAAGGCAGACAGGCTATTGTCATCATTTTAGGCCTCACAATACCCTAGTGAGATCTAGAAATGTCATTATCCCCACTCTGCAGATGGAAAAACTCAAAATGAAGTCTGAGCCAAACCGAGTAAGAAGCTGTGTAGGCAATAAAACCAAGGTGTCTGCCCAAGACTGGTACAGAATTAGCCACACTTTCCTAACTCCACACTGTCCTACCTTTGGCATTAGAGTGACTCTCTTAATTTTTTTTTTTTTTTGGCATATTTCTCGTTTCCTCCAGAGGTGGCAGCTTGAAAGAGAGAACCTCTTTGTCACCGATAGATACACACATTCATTTATCCACCCTGAATGGGGCAGAGTTTCCAAAGGAGTTTACTCGAATTTAGCCTGGGTTTGACTCTCAATAAAGCTTGGTTTCCTCTCCCCCTCCCACCCATGTCCTCTCCTCCGTGGTCTGTATTATCTCCAGGAACACAGAGAGTTAACCTTTGCAATCGGATTTGCTCTGTGCAACACGAAGTGTCACCCACAAACGCAGCATACAAGGCGTCTGTGAAACGTATGAAAAGAAGTCCAGGAATTCAGTTAATTAACCACATCAGTTTCTTAACGTGATCAATTTTAATTAAACTGAATTTTAATAGAGATCTGTGTAGTCTGTAGAGACCAATTGCTAATTCTACAAAGCATGTGCTGCTTTTCAGTTCAGATTTGCTCCCATCTAATTAATATGGATAGAGCATTAAGCCTTTTTGGACTCTGGTGGTTTTCATTTCATGACTATTAATGATTTTAATGAACTGGACTAATTCAGTAGTTTTCATCCCAGTGTTTCAGGGCTTTGTTCATCACAAATTTCAGGTTTATAATTGGTTTCCAGGTCTTAACAGTGGTCATTGATCAGCTTCAGCAGTTCCTTTTACAACTTGGTAGGCGCTGGAGACTGTGTTAACCCTTTGCTGCCCGGAGCCCAGACGAACAGTGCAGTGCTTCAGGGCAGAGTCCTGGATTAACCAACAATTTGACAGACTACAGGGGCAGGGGAGAACTTAAAATTCATATGGTGATGTTAGTACAGGACAGAACAGGAAAGGTCACCCCAGCAGTACAGAAGCTTTAAATTCAAAAAAAAAGAAAAAAAGACTAATGTTTAGCTTTATTTTTCAGCTTTAATTTTCAACACTCCAAGTGGGATATGCATAATGAAATTATCGTTCTTATTTTGGCAAACTAGATTTTCTAACCACTCATTGGCCCCTGCCAACCCCTACTGGGCATCTTTATCAACAGCCAAAGAGCTAGGACTAAGGAATAAAAAAATGAAGAACTGTGAAGAGCTACTGAGAAACAGAAACAGGCAGACTGGGCTTGGGGATGGGGGACGTAACTCACGAAAACTAACACAGATAAAGAAACGAGCACACTGATGAGTAGGGACTTGTGCCTTCTGTTTACATGACAGCGATCCAACCTCACCTTTGGAACATTGCTTGACTGCCCTGAAAATGAACAGTGGTATTTAAGCTCCCCTTTTAAAACAAAGACAAAACTTCCAGATATTCTGTATCTAAGGTGACTCTTAGACCCCCCTCATGGCTGCTGCTTCCTTATCCAGTTCTGAAAAGTGACAGGCGGGGTGGATATCCAGAGGAATCCAGGTCACACCACCCAAACAAAGCAAGGTGGAAGAAGGCAGATTCTCTGACACAGGCACCTATGTCTTTAACTATCCAAGAAAGAGCAATGTAAACACTCCAACCCCAGTCTGGCTTCCAGAAATGTGTTTCAGAACCATCAGAACCATATTAAAAGGCTTGTTGTAAGCCTACCCGGAATATTTTCTCCTCTAGCCCCTCGCCCACCAATTGCAGGACATAGCAATCTTTGCAGAGGTGCAGAACTGTAACTCTCAAACATCCCACAGACTTTTTTCTGAACTCTGCCAGAGGCTGAGTCGATGTGGATTCCAAACCCAGTCGGAATATCTTCAGTAGTTTGATTTGTAAAAAGATCTTTCTCATCCAGTAAAATACTTAGAAAGATGGCGATTTTCATATATCATTTCTGTATTTCCAAGCACAGAGGATCAGAAGAATAAATTAAGTGGAGACAGCATTTTAAATGACCCAAGAGAAAAAATGTTTATAAAGTTAAGAAATTTGATTTATTTTGTATTTTTCTCATTCCCTTTGCTTTGATGGTACCTGGTTTCTTTGATAACATTGGTTGGCAGATTATGTCTCAGGCCAGTTGACTTCATTTCTTCTTATATAGGCTAATATATTCAAACAAGCAGCCAGTCATAATAGAGTTGATTTCGCATCTTTAATTCCTGTTCATCTCTCAGTCATTTTCAGTCTTGTGTCTGTCCTATAGAGCTGCTAAAATGCTCTGTCATTGATAAAATGGTGATTATAATGGCTTCCTTGTAGGGTCATGGTGTAGATTAGCACATTTAGCAAGATGCTTCAATAAAATATGGCTATTTTTACTGCTCAAATCACCGATGACTTTCTGATTGACAAATGACTTACATGCTGATCTGCCAAGCTGTCTGAAGCATGTGAGGCTGTAGACCACGCTTTTTGAAACTCTTCCAAGAAACCATTCATTCATACCTCTGTTCTTTCAATAAATATATAAAGAACATCTGTTAAGCACCAGGCAGTGTTCTAGGCACTAGGGATACCATGTAGTTCAGCAAGCAAAAAGTCCTTGTCCTCTTGGAGTTTTTATTTTTTTCAAATGAGGAAAATAGATCAATGTGAATTAAAAAATAATAGCCAACATTTATTGAAGCCTTAACTTATGGCAACATGCTTAGCTTTTTGCATAATTTAACTCATTTAACTTACGTGAAATGAGTGTTATAATTATCCCCACTTTACGGATGAAAACACCAAGGCACTAGTAGTTAAGTATCTTGGCCAAGGTCACATAGTTTGTAAATGATGAAGCCTGTATTTAAATCAAAGCAGTCTGTTCCAAAATCTAGGCTTCTAAAGCCAATGCTCTACTAAAAAATGGAAGACAGAGTGATATTACAGAAAGTAAGATACTTTAGATGGGGTAGTCAATTTGAGGAGGTGATATGTGAGCAGAAACTCAAATTCTGAGAAAGAATGAAGAATGTATAGTGTCCTAGGCAAGTGCTATGAACTGAGTTGTGTCTTCCCACAAAATGCATATGTTGAAGCCTCAACCCTTAGTGTGACTCTATTTGGAGATAGGGCTTTGGAGAGGTAAGTAAGGTTAAGTGAGGTCATAGAGTGGTGTCCTATTTCAGCAGAACTTTAGAAAGTCGCTTTAGAAGAAGAGGAAAAGATATTTCTCTTTCTCTCTCTCACTCTCTCTCCCCACCCCATCCTTCCCTCCCTCCCTTCTTCCCCACATACATGCACTGAGGAAAGGCTAGGTGAGGACACAATGAGAAGTTGGCCATCTGCACACCGGGAAGGAAGTCCTCACCAGAAAAAGAATTGGCCAACACCTTGATCTTAGACTTCCCAGCCTTCAGACGAGTGAGAAAATAAATTTCTGTTGTTTAAGCCACCTAGTCTATGGTATTTGTTCTGGCAGCCCAAGCTGACTAAGACACCAAATGAAGTGTAGAAGCCTAGAAGAATAATGCAGCTGAGATGTTTAATGAAAGAAGGCTAAGATTTCACCTGAGTGTTTGGAAAGATGAACCTTAACAAGAGTTGTTGCAATGGGTTTGAAAGAGTGATGGAAAGAAAAGCAAACGAAGACAACTCTTTCAAGTTTTCCTACATAAGGAACCACAGACACAAGGCATTGCATCAAAGGAGGGCCTTCAAGATGGAAGATATGCTTGTTTGTTTATGGTATGATTTAGTAGACAGGAAAAACAAGGGCTATGATAGAGGAAGAATAATTACAGGAACAAAGTCATTGAATAGGAGACAGAGAATGAGATCCCCTGCTCATGTAGGGCGATGGCCTTAGACAGGTACAAGGACAGTTCATCCATTGTGCTAGAAGGGAGGCAGGGTCCACGGATATAGAGTCAGCCCTCCGCATTCAGGTTCTGCATCTGTGGATTCAAACAACCTTGGATAGAAAATATTCAGGAAAAAAATTTAAAAATAACACAATAATAAATGATACAAATGAAAAAACTATATGGTATAACAACTATTTACATATCATTTACATCATACTAGATATTGTAAGTAACCTGCAGATGATTTAAAATATACAGGAGGATATGTGTAGGCTACACCATTTTATATAAGGGACTTGAGCACCTGTGGATTTTGGTATCCACAGGGGTCCTGAACCAATCCCCCGTGGACGCCGAGGAATGACTATATATACAAGAAAGGAAGGCAGGATCCATGGATACACGCACCAGAAGAGGAGGCAGGTCCCATGGGTTCATATGCAGGTAGGACGGAAAATGTCATAGTGGAAATAAAAGATAGTTTTCTGTTTCTCTCTCTTTAAGCTAACGTTTCATTAGCAGAAACTATATCTCATTTATAACTAGACGCTATTGTCATTATCTTCCCTCTTGGACAGATGTGGAAACTGAGTCCCAGAGAAAATAACTGGCCCATGAAATTCACTCAGGTAGTGAGTGGCAAAACTGCAATTTGAACTAAAACTACATCTTTGCTATTTTTTCCTTCAGTGAGGTTAAAAAAAAGAGGCATCATTAGTTGAAAGTGAAAAGGGAGAGAGGATTTTGCAGTTTTGAAAATCGAGGACAAGGTGAGATAATCATCTCAGAGAACAGAAAAGTAAATTGAGTAATGAAATATAGTAGTATTTCCAGGCTGTGCTAAAGGATTTCTTCAGATTTGGGATATAAATTTAAAATGAAACCAGTCTGTATAGTTTTGTGGGTTTGTATTGTGTTGTTTTGTTTTGTTTACAGCTCTATTGAACTGCTCAAATATAGGAATAAATTTTAAAAAGAGTTTGGGGGTTGCCACTAGAATATGATGAAAGGAGAGAGAGACAAGGCAATCGAGGGTCTATAAAGAGTTTTTATAATCATCAACCGTGGATCTAAGCTGGATGAGGAAGAAAGGGAGAACAGAGGGTGATTAGAGGTAGTAGAAGGGAGTAGAGTGAAGTGGGTTTGGTAGAATAAGTTGGAGCATGAAAGTAAGTGTTCACTAATTAAGATTTTGATGTTTACAGCATGAGGTTTTGACATTAAGACTTTTGGAAGGGGTGCAATTAATAATGTCAAGTCCTGGGGTCAGACCATGGAAGGTGGGGCAGGGGCTTGTAGATGCAAGTTGGTAGGAAGCAATGAGGTCAGGGAGAGAGAGGCAGGGTGTGAACATCGAAATCCCGGGGGATAATGGCAGGAGTAACGTGGAGGGAAAGTCAGTGTGCCGGTGCTAAGCTCTCCGGAGACTGAGAGAGGTGGCTGGGGGAAAGGCACTGCAGCAAGGGAGGGAGCAGACAGTGTCGACCAATGTCATCCGCTTCAAAGGGCCAAGGGTTTCGATGGGGAAGGAAGGGACAAGTGTCCAAAAATAGCAAATAAGGAAAAGAAGTACACTAATCCCCAATTCCAGATCCAAAAGCAACCCCTGTCGATGCTTTCAGATGAAGCCTTTTTGGTTTGGTGTTTGGGGTTATTCTTTTTTTAAATTTTTGGTATTTTACTTCACATTTCTAAATAATATAAATATGTTGCCACTTCTTTTTTTTTTTATTTCAGCATATTATGGGGGTACAGATGTTTAGGTTA
>NW_012148619.1:6260574-6266382 GCF_000956105.1 Propithecus coquereli
GTTTTTTAATTTTCCAGTTTTCAGCATTATTTATTGACTTTTCACTTTAGAAAGTGAGCATTCTCTCTCTCTCTCTCTCTCTCTCTCTCTCTCTCTCTTTCATACACACTCGCACACCCTAAAGCTATTCTGATCATTTGTGTGAGTTCTATAGTTTTCTTTCTAAAAACTTGTAAAAACAAAAAAACAAAACCATTTTGGTCCCTAGTGTTTGAAATTCATTATTCTGGGCACATGGTGGACTCTTTCAATTCAGAACTCACTTTTTGGATTGGAGAAAGTTTCTTGGTTTATTTCTTTGAGGCTAAATTTTCCTCCATTTTTCTCTTCTTACTCTCATTATTCAGTTGTTGCTTGGTCATCCAATATTCATATTTCTTCTCTCTTTACTTTGCATTTTTTAGTCCTTTTTCTCTAGGGGTTTCAACAGTCCTGGAGCAATTTTTGATATAATCTTTCGGTTTGGGATTCTCTTGCCATATGGGAAAAATAAATTTAGATTTTTTTTTTTTTTGAGACAGAGTCTCACTGTGTTGCCTGGGCTAGAGTGCCGTGGCATCAGCCTAGCTCACAGCAACCTCAAACTCCTGGGCTCAAGCAATCCTCTTGCCTCAGCCTCCCGAGTAGCTGGGACTACAGGCATGCGCTACCATGCACGGCTAATTTTTTTATGTATTTTTAGTTGTCTGATTAATTTCTTTCTATTTTTAGTAGAGACGGGGTCTCGCTCTTGCTCAGGCTGGTCTCGAACTCCTGAGCTCAAACAATCCGCCCGCCTCGGCCTCTCGGAGTGCTAGGATTACAGGCGTGAGCCACCGTGCCCGGCTAATAAATTTAGATTTTTAAATTTACTTTTCAAATACAGACAGTGATTCTGTTTCTTAAAGATTACTGTGCCCCACCCCACCCCATCTACATTCTGGGGCAGTCAGCAAGCTTCCTTGTGGCTTCCCAGAACACGAGGCCATAATTTTTATAGGTTGGGCAACACTTTGAGGTCTTGGACCTATAGGTGTGGCTCTGTCCCCGACATGGCTTTAAAATACCCCCTCCCAGACGATGGGTCCAATATCTGGTCTGATGTCCATGCAGTGCCAGACTCTTCTTACCACTCTGGCTCTGATTTCCTGCTTCATTTCTGGCACCTGGATATTTATTTTAAATTCATCTATATGGCCAAAAAAAAAAAAAGTAGTTTGTTGTAATATTTTATTCAGGATTCCACAAGTTTGTGACAACATTCTGATATATCCATCTCTTTTGTCTTACCATCATGCCAGCATTACTTCCCCTATTACATGTCCTTTCTAGATACTGTTACTAGTTTCTATTAATATCTGTTCTTTTTTCTGTAAGTCACTACTTCCTTCTATTTTCACAGTTACTGACCTAACAATCTGATTTTGTCACTCCAGTCCTTAACAGCCTCCTTTAATTCACTATAACTTTCTATAACGTTAAGGTCACATAAAAGTTCTTCAAAATTTGATCCCAATTATTAAGGGCTGAATCGTGTTTCCCCAAATATGTATGTTGTACATTCTAAACCCTGGCACCTCAGAATGTGACTGTATTTGGAGATAGGACCTTTCAAGAGATAATTTAGGTTAAACGAGGTCACATCAGAGGGCCAAAATTCAATATGACTGGTGTCCTTATAGGAAGAGAAAGAGACACCACCTCCAGAACCGTAACAGAATAAATCTGTGTTATGTTAAGTCACGAAGGCTGTGTAAATTTATCATGCAGCCACAGGAAACTAATACGCCAGGGAAATACCCAGTCTAAGAGCCAGATTTTATGCCATTTCCTTTGTGAAGCCTTCCATCGCTCCCATAACAAGCTCTCATCTCCTTATTCAGTTACCCTGAAACATCTGCCCTATTCTAGTACTTTTCTTATTATATTGTATGTTTAAAACTTTCTTATTTTTAAACAATTATAATCACACAGAATGTTGCAAAAATAGTATTTTGAGCCCTTTTCTCAGCTTCCTCCAACACTGACATCTTACATGACTATTGTACAATATCAAAACTAGGAAACTGACTTTGGTACAATAATGTTAACTAGACTACACACCTTACTGAGTTTTCACCAATTATGTTGAGTTTTAATTATTTTTTGCACTATATCGTGAGTTCTTCCAAGTCTGGGACCATGTATCTCATTCATCTTTGTATTCCCAATGTCTAATGAACACTAGGATCTCAATAAATGATTTTATAGGAAATGAGATGAGATGAGATAAACTTGAGCTTATTTGTTCATATGATTTAAAGAATTACTGGTGTATCTTTATGTTGAATGCAGGATATAAACGGAACAATAGTCTTTAATGCCATCAAAATCTTAGTGAAATTTGGCCAGGCATGGTGGCTCATGTCTATAATTCCAGCACTTTGGGAGTCCAAGGTGGAAGGATTGCTTGAGGCCAGGAGTTTGAGAAAAGTCTGTACAACATAGCAAGACCCTATCTCTATAAAAAATAAAAAAATTAACTTGGCATGGTGGTGCACACTTGCAGCCCCAGATACTTGGGAGGCTGAGGTGGGAGGATAGCTTGGGCTCAGGAGATCGAGGCTGCAGTCAGCTATGATTGCATCACTGCACTCTAGCCTGGGTAAGAGAGCAAGACCCCTGTCTCTATTTTTAAAAATGTAATGAAATTTGAATTCTATACTCTGACTTCTCAGTACATATTTTCACACTTGGAAAACAACATATGGATTTTTATTAAATGTGTTGTACAATACTTCAATTAAGAATTTCTTTCCAACACCATCTAATAGTTCAGAGATTAAGAACTTTTAGTCTATCTAGCTAGTATTTTGGTTAGGAGTTTCTAAAAAGAATTGCTAAAAAATTATGTCTAGTAATTATTTTTTTTTGCTAAGTTTTACCAAAAAATAAAGAGTCCTGTATTAATGAAAAGTTGTCTTACATGAGAAACTGAGACTAAGGTGGCACATTTGAAAGGCTTATTGATAAAACTCGGGCAGTGCATGTTCTTCTATGGCCACAGTTGGAAAATGAAACATTTCTTTTCTATTTGGCAATTTAAAGTCAATTATATGTTTTATTTCTCAGCTAAGCTACATTTGTGCATTTTAACTGATGTATAAATCATTCTATGAGGCAGAAAAGTTCAGCCACAGGTCACCAAAGGTGAGGTTATCTGATCCTCGGAGGAATACAAGGGATGAGAGCTCACATGTCATATCTGCCCTCCAGCCATGGCTGACCTTGTGCCATAGATCAACTTAGGGGACTTTTGGAAAGAAGGGAAGAGGAATGACAGTCACTATTTGCCTACCGTGCACAGAGATAATATACATTATCTCTTTTAAGCTTCTCCAAACCTCACATTGGGTCATTATTAGCCCCTATTTTATAGATAAGAAAGCTGAAGACCAGAGATTAAGCAATTCATCCAAATCAGAAAATTATTGTGTAACAGAGCTAGAGTCTCTCCCACTTTGACCTCTAACCTCATATTCTTTCTTCTGCAGCTGACGACTTTCTGCAGAAGCAGTAATTTTCCACTTTGTTCATTAGAATCACCTGGGTAGCTTCCAAATCTCAAAAGCCAGGCTGTACCACTCGTGGGGTGGGACCCAGACATCTGTATTTTTGAAAGCTCTCCAGATTATTCCATTGTGCAGGAAAGTTTGAGAATGAAGGGGAGACTTCAAAATAGACTGAATGGAAGACTGCCCAGATGGTCTGATTTAAGAAGCACAGAAAGGACCCCATATCTAATAATCATCTCCCAAAGTGGCCTTCTGTGATGCCTAATATTCTTATCATCTTCATCATTTCTCTGGGTGAAGGTATCCGTTCTCCAGAAGGGCACTATTAAAATGCAAATAAATCACCTAATAGGAGAAATGCATTAATATCTTATTGTCCAAGCCTGGATTACATGATTCTGTCTTGGTCAACATTTTTAATCACCACCTTGGAGAAAGACACACAAGGTTTGCTCATTAAATTTGCAACAGACACAGACCTGGAAGAGCTAGCTCATTTGTCAGAATCTGAGATCAGACCTTCCCACCCTGTCTCCTCCCCCCGTCAACAAAAGTCTCCAGAGACTGAAATATTGGACTCAAATGAAGAACTAATATAAAGTCTTGAATGCAAATTCAAAATATGAACAGCACAAAAATCTGATTTCAAAATAACCCATGTGAAAAAAAGAGACTAGAGATTTTAATACACTTTAAGATGTATATAGACTCAATAATATGACCTCACTGACAAAAATGCTGATGAAATCTTAGGTTACATAAATAGAGGTTTCACATTCAGGTAAAGGGATTGACCATCTCTTGACCTGTAGACTATTTAAATAATATTAGGGGAATTATGTTTCCCAGGATTCTGAAAAACCGAATAGTGTGCAGAGGAGGGGTGGTTATCAGAATGTGGAAGAACTCGAAACCCTGTCAACGGAGGGGAAAGTGCAGCTGAGATGTCACTGTGTGAGACTGTCCCAGAGTATCCCTATATACCTACCTAGAATCATTTTCTTCTCTATTTTTATCTCATATAACATTGGGGGATAGTTAGTTGTATGTTCATTGCCTGGTAAACTATTATGCTTTTGAGGCCAATGACTGTGTCTTATTATTCTTTATTTCCCAGCACCTTTTTCACAGTAAATATTACTAAATCACTCTTGTGACGTCTTTGCTACCTGGCTGCCTTTTCTTGAAATTTCCTAATTCGAAATTGCCAAGAGTAACAAACAGCTTGATAACAACCTCTCAGGGATGAGAATACCTGCTTTGGGTAGGAGGTTAGACTGGATCACCTATATTTCAACAGCAGTTTCCGTGATTCATAGATTCCTCTAATTCTATGATTGGTTTAACAGCTGGGCAGCAGAGAGCGCAGTCCTGAAGCAATGAGAACAAAGGTGGTACATTTTCACCAGACCATATAGGGGTGTGAAGGGAGAAGAAGCTGAACACCTGAGTGATTGACAAAGAGTGTAGGTCTTGGTGAAGTGCTAATCCAAGATGGGGGCAGTGGGGAAACTGGCACATCAAGGAGAATGGTATACTAAAAGAAAAAATAATGTCCCATTTTTTTCTCATTTCCCAGGTTAAACCAGAAATGACTATGGAAAATTTTCTCCATCTATTTATGCTCCTATCCTTGTTTCATTGTTTTCCCTAAGTTTGGTCCATAGTTTCTCTTAGAATGAAAAAAAAAGGTACATTACAGATGACTTCTGGTTCTGGGTCTTTTGGAATAGCTGGGGCTATTCCATTTATCTGTTGTATCACAAATCACTTCAAAACTTAGCAGTATAATAGAAGCAACCATTCTATAGTGGTCATAGACTCTGTGGATCAGGAATTCAGAAAAGACACAGTGGGAATGGCTCTTCTCTACTCCTTGATGTCTGGGGTTTCACCTGAAATCACTCAAATAGCTGGAGAACAAGAAGAGCTAAGGCACAATGATCAACTTCCTAGATGCTTCTTCACTCATATAAATGGAACCTAGGAATGAATGTCTAAAGGACAGGCTTAGACGGGACTGTTCAGAAGCGCACCTGTGGGTGGTCAATCCAACATGGCAGTCTCCATCATTCTGAGATGATGTTTCAGGGCTTCAAGAGCAAGTGTTCCAGCAGTACAGGCAGAAGTTGAATGGCCATTTATGACTTCTGCTGTGATCTATGTGTAACCTGTTGGTTGAAGCAGTTATAATTCTGCCCAAATTTAAGGAGGGGGTCAGAGACCTCACCTCTCAACAGGAGTGGGATCAAAGGATTTATAGCTATGTGATACC
>NW_012148619.1:6266432-6313672 GCF_000956105.1 Propithecus coquereli
TAATTTCTTTCTATTTTTAGTAGAGACGGGGTCTCGCTCTTGCTCAGGCTGGTCTCGAACTCCTGAGCTCAAACAATCCGCCCGCCTCGGCCTCTCGGAGTGCTAGGATTACAGGCGTGAGCCACCGTGCCCGGCTAATAAATTTAGATTTTTAAATTTACTTTTCAAATACAGACAGTGATTCTGTTTCTTAAAGATTACTGTGCCCCACCCCACCCCATCTACATTCTGGGGCAGTCAGCAAGCTTCCTTGTGGCTTCCCAGAACACGAGGCCATAATTTTTATAGGTTGGGCAACACTTTGAGGTCTTGGACCTATAGGTGTGGCTCTGTCCCCGACATGGCTTTAAAATACCCCCTCCCAGACGATGGGTCCAATATCTGGTCTGATGTCCATGCAGTGCCAGACTCTTCTTACCACTCTGGCTCTGATTTCCTGCTTCATTTCTGGCACCTGGATATTTATTTTAAATTCATCTATATGGCCAAAAAAAAAAAAAGTAGTTTGTTGTAATATTTTATTCAGGATTCCACAAGTTTGTGACAACATTCTGATATATCCATCGCTTTTGTCTTACCATCATGCCAGCATTACTTCCCCTATTACATGTCCTTTCTAGATACTGTTACTAGTTTCTATTAATATCTGTTCTTTTTTCTGTAAGTCACTACTTCCTTCTATTTTCACAGTTACTGACCTAACAATCTGATTTTGTCACTCCAGTCCTTAACAGCCTCCTTTAATTCACTATAACTTTCTATAACGTTAAGGTCACATAAAAGTTCTTCAAAATTTGATCCCAATTATTAAGGGCTGAATCGTGTTTCCCCAAATATGTATGTTGTACATTCTAAACCCTGGCACCTCAGAATGTGACTGTATTTGGAGATAGGACCTTTCAAGAGATAATTTAGGTTAAACGAGGTCACATCAGAGGGCCAAAATTCAATATGACTGGTGTCCTTATAGGAAGAGAAAGAGACACCACCTCCAGAACCGTAACAGAATAAATCTGTGTTATGTTAAGTCACGAAGGCTGTGTAAATTTATCATGCAGCCACAGGAAACTAATACGCCAGGGAAATACCCAGTCTAAGAGCCAGATTTTATGCCATTTCCTTTGTGAAGCCTTCCATCGCTCCCATAACAAGCTCTCATCTCCTTATTCAGTTACCCTGAAACATCTGCCCTATTCTAGTACTTTTCTTATTATATTGTATGTTTAAAACTTTCTTATTTTTAAACAATTATAATCACACAGAATGTTGCAAAAATAGTATTTTGAGCCCTTTTCTCAGCTTCCTCCAACACTGACATCTTACATGACTATTGTACAATATCAAAACTAGGAAACTGACTTTGGTACAATAATGTTAACTAGACTACACACCTTACTGAGTTTTCACCAATTATGTTGAGTTTTAATTATTTTTTGCACTATATCGTGAGTTCTTCCAAGTCTGGGACCATGTATCTCATTCATCTTTGTATTCCCAATGTCTAATGAACACTAGGATCTCAATAAATGATTTTATAGGAAATGAGATGAGATGAGATAAACTTGAGCTTATTTGTTCATATGATTTAAAGAATTACTGGTGTATCTTTATGTTGAATGCAGGATATAAACGGAACAATAGTCTTTAATGCCATCAAAATCTTAATGAAATTTGGACAGGCATGGTGGCTCATGTCTATAATTCCAGCACTTTGGGAGTCCAAGGTGGAAGGATTGCTTGAGGCCAGGAGTTTGAGAAAAGTCTGTACAACATAGCAAGACCCTATCTCTATAAAAAATAAAAAAATTAACTTGGCATGGTGGTGCACACTTGCAGCCCCAGATACTTGGGAGGCTGAGGTGGGAGGATAGCTTGGGCTCAGGAGATCGAGGCTGCAGTCAGCTATGATTGCATCACTGCACTCTAGCCTGGGCAAGAGAGCAAGACCCCTGTCTCTATTTTTAAAAATGTAATGAAATTTGAATTCTATACTCTGACTTCTCAGTACATATTTTCACACTTGGAAAACAACATATGGATTTTTATTAAATGTGTTGTACAATACTTCAATTAAGAATTTCTTTCCAACACCATCTAATAGTTCAGAGATTAAGAACTTTTAGTCTATCTAGCTAGTATTTTGGTTAGGAGTTTCTAAAAAGAATTGCTAAAAAATTATGTCTAGTAATTATTTTTTTTTGCTAAGTTTTACCAAAAAATAAAGAGTCCTGTATTAATGAAAAGTTGTCTTACATGAGAAACTGAGACTAAGGTGGCACATTTGAAAGGCTTATTGATAAAACTCGGGCAGTGCATGTTCTTCTATGGCCACAGTTGGAAAATGAAACATTTCTTTTCTATTTGGCAATTTAAAGTCAATTATATGTTTTATTTCTCAGCTAAGCTACATTTGTGCATTTTAACTGATGTATAAATCATTCTATGAGGCAGAAAAGTTCAGCCACAGGTCACCAAAGGTGAGGTTATCTGATCCTCGGAGGAATACAAGGGATGAGAGCTCACATGTCATATCTGCCCTCCAGCCATGGCTGACCTTGTGCCATAGATCAACTTAGGGGACTTTTGGAAAGAAGGGAAGAGGAATGACAGTCACTATTTGCCTACCGTGCACAGAGATAATATACATTATCTCTTTTAAGCTTCTCCAAACCTCACATTGGGTCATTATTAGCCCCTATTTTATAGATAAGAAAGCTGAAGACCAGAGATTAAGCAATTCATCCAAATCAGAAAATTATTGTGTAACAGAGCTAGAGTCTCTCCCACTTTGACCTCTAACCTCATATTCTTTCTTCTGCAGCTGACGACTTTCTGCAGAAGCAGTAATTTTCCACTTTGTTCATTAGAATCACCTGGGTAGCTTCCAAATCTCAAAAGCCAGGCTGTACCACTCGTGGGGTGGGACCCAGACATCTGTATTTTTGAAAGCTCTCCAGATTATTCCATTGTGCAGGAAAGTTTGAGAATGAAGGGGAGACTTCAAAATAGACTGAATGGAAGACTGCCCAGATGGTCTGATTTAAGAAGCACAGAAAGGACCCCATATCTAATAATCATCTCCCAAAGTGGCCTTCTGTGATGCCTAATATTCTTATCATCTTCATCATTTCTCTGGGTGAAGGTATCCGTTCTCCAGAAGGGCACTATTAAAATGCAAATAAATCACCTAATAGGAGAAATGCATTAATATCTTATTGTCCAAGCCTGGATTACATGATTCTGTCTTGGTCAACATTTTTAATCACCACCTTGGAGAAAGACACACAAGGTTTGCTCATTAAATTTGCAACAGACACAGACCTGGAAGAGCTAGCTCATTTGTCAGAATCTGAGATCAGACCTTCCCACCCTGTCTCCTCCCCCCGTCAACAAAAGTCTCCAGAGACTGAAATATTGGACTCAAATGAAGAACTAATATAAAGTCTTGAATGCAAATTCAAAATATGAACAGCACAAAAATCTGATTTCAAAATAACCCATGTGAAAAAAAGAGACTAGAGATTTTAATACACTTTAAGATGTATATAGACTCAATAATATGACCTCACTGACAAAAATGCTGATGAAATCTTAGGTTACATAAATAGAGGTTTCACATTCAGGTAAAGGGATTGACCATCTCTTGACCTGTAGACTATTTAAATAATATTAGGGGAATTATGTTTCCCAGGATTCTGAAAAACCGAATAGTGTGCAGAGGAGGGGTGGTTATCAGAATGTGGAAGAACTCGAAACCCTGTCAACGGAGGGGAAAGTGCAGCTGAGATGTCACTGTGTGAGACTGTCCCAGAGTATCCCTATATACCTACCTAGAATCATTTTCTTCTCTATTTTTATCTCATATAACATTGGGGGATAGTTAGTTGTATGTTCATTGCCTGGTAAACTATTATGCTTTTGAGGCCAATGACTGTGTCTTATTATTCTTTATTTCCCAGCACCTTTTTCACAGTAAATATTACTAAATCACTCTTGTGACGTCTTTGCTACTTGGCTGCCTTTTCTTGAAATTTCCTAATTCGAAATTGCCAAGAGTAACAAACAGCTTGATAACAACCTCTCAGGGATGAGAATACCTGCTTTGGGTAGGAGGTTAGACTGGATCACCTATATTTCAACAGCAGTTTCCGTGATTCATAGATTCCTCTAATTCTATGATTGGTTTAACAGCTGGGCAGCAGAGAGCGCAGTCCTGAAGCAATGAGAACAAAGGTGGTACATTTTCACCAGACCATATAGGGGTGTGAAGGGAGAAGAAGCTGAACACCTGAGTGATTGACAAAGAGTGTAGGTCTTGGTGAAGTGCTAATCCAAGATGGGGGCAGTGGGGAAACTGGCACATCAAGGAGAATGGTATACTAAAAGAAAAAATAATGTCCCATTTTTTTCTCATTTCCCAGGTTAAACCAGAAATGACTATGGAAAATTTTCTCCATCTATTTATGCTCCTATCCTTGTTTCATTGTTTTCCCTAAGTTTGGTCCATAGTTTCTCTTAGAATGAAAAAAAAAGGTACATTACAGATGACTTCTGGTTCTGGGTCTTTTGGAATAGCTGGGGCTATTCCATTTATCTGTTGTATCACAAATCACTTCAAAACTTAGCAGTATAATAGAAGCAACCATTCTATAGTGGTCATAGACTCTGTGGATCAGGAATTCAGAAAAGACACAGTGGGAATGGCTCTTCTCTACTCCTTGATGTCTGGGGTTTCACCTGAAATCACTCAAATAGCTGGAGAACAAGAAGAACTAAGGCACAATGATCAACTTCCTAGATGCTTCTTCACTCATATAAATGGAACCTAGGAATGAATGTCTAAAGGACAGGCTTAGACGGGACTGTTCAGAAGCGTACCTGTGGGTGGTCAATCCAACATGGCAGTCTCCATCATTCTGAGATGATGTTTCAGGGCTTCAAGAGCAAGTGTTCCAGCAGTACAGGCAGAAGTTGAATGGCCATTTATGACTTCTGCTGTGATCTATGTGTAACCTGTTGGTTGAAGCAGTTATAATTCTGCCCAAATTTAAGGAGGGGGTCAGAGACCTCACCTCTCAACAGGAGTGGGATCAAAGGATTTATAGCTATGTGATACCGCCACAGTAGCAGACTAATACACTTTCTGAGAATGACCATAAAATTCAGATTAAATTTAAAAAAAAAAAAAAAAGAAGAGGAAACCATCAAAGAACTGCTGATGTAAATAACACTTGGAAGGAAGGGAATCAGAGAGAGATGAGCCTACATTTTATAGCTACTTTTTTTTTCAAGATGTTTGTTGATTTTGAAGCTAGGAAGCCAAGAATTCACATATAGCTTCTGTTAAAAGGCAGAGAAGCCAATCGACAATTTGACAATCTCACAGGGCTACAGAGCCAAAATTTAGAGTTTGGAACTGCCTTGACAGCCAGAATTTTGTGGGATGGTGGGGACAAGATCTTGGTTAGAAGAGAGACCTGGGAAAGTAAGCCCAACTCTCTGCCTGTTTTCCCTTGAGACATTTGCTGCATCTACAGGAAAGGAGGATAAGAACCACAGGGCAAAGCAGACTTTTCTACTTTTGGTGCTGGGAAGATTAAAAAAAAAGTGACACTCAGATACTTGGGACCGACCATTAGGGGAGGGGCCTGACTAAGCACATCAGAATATTGGCTGGAAAAACCTGAGGATGACATTCCAGGAGCATGAACAACATAGAGAATTTTGAAAAACTACAATCCAGCCCTGAATTAGCACAGTGCCTGTGTGGATCAAAGTAGCTTGCTGTCACTCTGTTTGCTCACCAAAGGATAAGATCAACTCTGGGTGGGAGGATATACGATAATCAAGAGCCTCTTATACTTACCATAAACAGTGTCTGGCTATTAGTAAGATATTGCCAGGTACGACAAGAAACAGAATCAAGAGAAAAACTGATCTGAAACAGATCTACAGACGACCTATTTCTCAGTATTAGGAATGGACTTTAACATAGCCAGACTTAATATAGTCAAGAAAATAGGTGTTAAGATGGAGAATTTCATTAGATACATGGCATTTATTTTGAAAGTAAAATATGAATTATAGAATTAAATCACAATAGCTAAAATTTGAAATTAAGAACTCAATAGATGGGTTTACTAACAGATCAGACATAAAAGAAAATTTGATTAGTAAATTGGAAGATAAATTGGTAGAAAGTATCCTGGGCTGAAGCACAGAGACCTAAAAGGATAGAAAATAGGAAAGAGCATAGAGACACATGGAACACAGCAAAAGAGTGGAGTAAAATAAAGCAGAGTAAAAAAATATTTGAAGAGATAATAGCGAAAATTTCCCAAGACTGACAAAGATATTAGCGACAAGAAACCTGTGAACCCCAAGGCAAAAAACCCCAAAAACAAACAATAAAAATCCCAACCAAACAGAGACAAAACCCAAAACCAAACAAAACAAAACTCCTCACCTAAGCTCAGAATAATGAAATTCTGGGAAAAATAAAAAAACCTAAGAAGAAAACTAAAAAGCAACCAGAGATTTTTAAAAAATGTATTACCTTTCAAATAACAATATTAAAATGTACAGTTCAATTCTCAACAGAATTGATGGAAACCAGAAAACATTGGAAAAACACCTTTAAAGTATGAAAAGAAAAATTCTAACAAGTAATTTTATATTCAGTAAAAATATTTTTACACTGAAAGTCAAAAAAGGTGTTTTTGGACAAACGAAAACTGAGTGAATTTATCACTAGGGGCCCTACACTAAAAGAAATACCAGTGGCCAGGTGAGAAATGCCCCCAGAAGGAGACATGGAAACAGGAGGGAAGGAAGAGCAAAGGAAAAGCTGAATAGGTGGATAAATATAAATGAATATTGAACATACAAAACAATAATTATGCCTTTAGGGGGCTAAAAATACGTAGAATTAAAATGTATAATAACAATAACAAAAAGGTCAGAAGTGAGTAAATGGGGTTAAAATATTCCAAAGTCTCTGTGTTATTCATGAAGGGCTAAAAGTGTTCATTTCTATTAAGTTGTAATAAATAAAGTCTGTATGTTACTAAAAGGACAGTAAAAGAATGTATAACTAATGAGTTTCTAACTAGCCAGTATATACCTAACAAGCTTCAAGACATAGCAGACAAATATTGAATTTATCCAAAAGAAATTAAGAAAGAAGAGGAGAAAGAAAATAAATCAAATGGGAAAAACAGAAAATATATAGATATGAACCCAAGAATCATGTGTGTTTTTTTATATACTCCAACTTAAAAACCAAAATTGTCAGCCTTCATAAAACAGAATAAAATCCAACTATATATTGCCTAGACCTTAAATAAAACAACGCTGATAGTTTGGATGAGAAAAATGGAAAAATCAAGTAAAATAATAGCCTGAAAAGAGACCGTTTGCTCTCCAAGATGACTCCTTCGTACACTTTACAGATCACGATGCTGAGGCCCAGTGTGGCAGCAAGACATGTAGGATAAGGTCTCTCCGGGATTCTGATTCCCAGGTCTGTCATTTTCCTACAACGCCATATATGGAAATTGTCATACTTTCCATCATACCTCATTGATCCCCAAGTCAGAGGGCCATGTTCATCCGAGTAGAGCCCATTCATGCCGAACCGTGTTTTGGGAGAACAGATCCCTAAGAAGATATTTCTGAAATGGTTTCCTCTGTGGAAGCTGCGAGAGACTTTTGATTTGTGCAGTATGATTTGTAATCTCTGCTGCCCAGCTCGGAGGATGGATGCGCGGGCAGTGAAACATCTCTTTGCATGCTTCGGGGTTTTTTTTTCCCCTTTCGTTCCTTTTTCATTCTCTTTGCCATCCAATATTTATGACTGGGGAAAAGATAAAAGAAAAACAAATGGAAACTCTAAGCCAAGAGAGTCTTCTTGACTATATTTCAGCTGTCCTAACAAATTGCCCGGTCAAGTTCACCTGGCTCAGTCAACAAATTAGATGGGAAATTTTAACTCATTGCCCACCAGTATCACATTGGAAGGAGTTAGTATGTATTTGTCTAACATTATCACGCAGTGAAATTGGGTATGAAGTATTACACGAAAAGAAAATGTTCCAACTAATTGTGGCCAGTTAGACAGCAGTGTGGTTATGCATTCAAAACAATCAAAACAAAGCTACCTTGTTTGCAAAGCCAGAAAGAGCATCACACTACATGGGGCCCTGACTTGGTCTCTACTTTTGACTTGTCCCACTGCCTCCATCTGCTTTCCCTGAAAGACCTAAGCAGTAGCCTCAGGTTTTTCCCAGTTTCTGGGTTAATTAGAAGTAGGACAGGAAGTATATCTAGCCTGAGGCTTTAGAATTAGATTATATGGTCAATCAAGCTCATTAGCTGTCGTGGCAGGGATAACTCGAAATGTCTTCAAAGCCTCTGAGTTATAACATTTCCTCTTCCAACACTATAGACTTAAGCACCTATGATTATACCCCTTTCCAGAGTTTTCCCCCCTAATATAATAGCTAGCATTTCTTAAACACTTACTATGAGCTCAGTTGCATTCTTTCATTTAATCCTCATAACAACCCTACACGGTAAGTACTGTTGTTAGGCCACCTTTGCAGAGGAGGACACCAATATTCAAAAGGATCAGGTAGTACTGAAGCCAGTCACCTAATGAATGTCAAAGATGGGGTTTGAATCCAGTTATCTATACTCCTCAGCACCCCCTCTCTCTCTAGGACCAGAACTCTGGCTTGGACCTGATCTGACTGTCTGGGTTCCCAATAGCCTGCTTCCTTTTTCCTTCTAGGAACCCCAGCCCGAGAGTGGAATCTTTCTACCTTCTGTACAATCTCGAGAACCGGGAAAGAATTCTCTTCACTAGCAGTTACAACTTCCTGCCTGAAAGTTTCAACTTTGACCTCCCTCAAACGCTTCCCTCACTGCTTCTAAGCTTATAACATCCTTTGGACACTGTGTTTTAAACTGTACGACCGCTTTTATGAGTACCAGCTGCCCAAGCTCGACCAGCTTCTCACAGTCAGGTCCCGGTGTTTGCGCGATCCCCGCCAGAAACTTTGGCTCTCCAATTCCTAGCACGCCTTGCTCCCGAGTACGCACCGCCGTCCAGTGTGCAGACACATGGAGACTGTTTAACTGGAGCATATAATCGTTTCATAGTAAACTCCTAATAAGGCATTCCCCAGAGTATCCGCCTCTATGGCAGCTTGTCAGACTCATATTTCAAGCTGCCCTATGCTGCCAGGTAGAATTATGAACTGTTGCTGTTTTCTCTGTTTTTCAGTTAGTTGTCTTTTGCCATTCTAAATCATTTAAATGATTTTCAGATTTCATTTTTTTTCAGGATGACATATTTCTCTCCTCCTTTTATTATTGTTTTTAAATAAACTTCCTCAGACTTAGTAGGAAAGGCCACTTGAAAGTAAAATCCCACAAAACAGAACAAATGAGAAGCATAGATTTCCCTCTGTGACCCTTTTGTCGTTCCCTGTGCATTAAGCGACTGTGCATTAAGCTTAATAACTTTGGGCAAATGTTCAAAAGGGACAATGGAAGCCTTGGAAGTGACACTGTGAATATTGAAGTCCAAAGGGTAAAGAGAATGTGATATCCTCCTTATGGCTGATGAGGGAGCAGCCTCATAAAAGGGAAATGAGGGTGTTAGTCTAGATGATCACCGGGGTCCCTTAAAGTTGTAAAATTCTAAGTGGTCAGTGGGGACGGGCCCAATATGATGGATTAAAGTATGAAGGTAATCACTAACACCATACTTGGCCCTAATAATTTGTCTACTTCTTATTGATCTAAATGAATATATTGCTGTTAATATCACAGAAATAACTTGCAGAGGGTCCCATGAAACTCTGTTACAGATTTCAGTACCATGTAAAGATTCTTGGGTTGTTTTCTGGCCTGTTACCAATTAAAAAACTAGTATCCCTTGAGACTCTTGCTTGCAAACCTTCGAAACCAATGCTGGCTACTTAGCAAAAGAAAATTTATTGGAAGGAAGAGCAAGTTCACAGAATCAATAGGAGGCTGGAGATCTTAGCATGGAAAATGGATCAAAATGAAGGGACTCCAGGGGCTAGAGAGGAAACTCCATGTCTTATCTTAGGAAATGTCTGGTCCCCAAGCCACACCTACTGTTGTGATGAACACAACCTCTGAATGTTCCCTCTGACTGAGTCACCAAAGAGCCAAGTTCTGAGAATAAGCATGAGAATGGCACCTAGGTCACATGACTGTCACCCAGCTGTACCAGGGGGCCTGAAAGGGAACATGACCTCCTAGATTTCTATAGTGGGAGATAATGAGAACTGTCCTCCCATTAAAACAACATTCAAAGAGGACTTCCACCCAAAAGGAAATTATTGCGTGATGTACATAGCATATTCAAAATAGCACAAGCTTTAGGGTCAAACAGACTGTGTTAAAAACCTGGCCCTGTGACTTTCTAGCTGTGTGACCTGGAAGATGTTTTTTAGCTCTAGAATTCTCAGATGATTCTCCTTCTTATTGTTCTTGTGGGATTAAGGGCATGATCCATGCAAAGCCTGGCACGCAGTAGGTTTTATTATTTCACTTCTCTTGAAGGAAGACATGTTCCTCATGTTGTATCTTAAATAGTTATAGCCCAGCAAGGCTTCTCCAAAAGACTGACAAAGAGTCTTTGAAATGAGGAAATGGCACAAAATATAGCAATTAGTAGCCTGCAGCTTGAGCCCTGTTGCACAAACAGGAAACCTGTAGCAGGATCTGGGAGGGACACCTTTTCTCAGCATTTAAACTAAATGAGGAAGCATCCTTTGCCTCGATCATTGGATATCTCTCCCTTAGATTGAGAAATTAGACCTCTTTTTTTCCCCTACCCATTTAGGATGGTGGCGTGTCTGTGAAATTTGCATTCCCATTTAGGATGCTGGCGTGTCTGTGAAATTTGAAAGTACATTTGCTTAGAATTAATATTGTTACCATAAAGGACCAAGTTTCTTAATTTCTTTTCATGCTAAGTTAGGAAGAAAGATCAAAGTCCTTTCATCTTATGACTGAACTGCTCAAGCATCTGAAAATGCCTTTAG
This sequence comes from Propithecus coquereli, assembly GCF_000956105.1. NCBI lineage: Eukaryota > Metazoa > Chordata > Mammalia > Primates > Indriidae > Propithecus > Propithecus coquereli. Next base: position 6,277,517 of record NW_012148619.1, read on the forward strand.
GACTCGCAATAGAGGCCACCACAGACAGCACATGTCACGTTCTTTTTATAAACTTACAGGTCCGTGAGGTTTTTTTTTTATTATAGCTAATACAGCTATACAGCTAGCTACTGTATCATACGGCAAATGAAACAAAGAGGTCTTCTTTCATTTCCTTACCTAAAAATGCTCAAAAAAAATGCAACAATTTTTTTATAGCAGAAAGATGCTTCTGATTTAAGCTTTTTTTTTTTTTTAATTTTGGGATCTTTAAAAAAAATTATCCAGTACTAACTTCAGTTAACCAAGAAAGAAACTGATATTTTTAACCTTGGATTTTAGGATGTATATTGAAACTTCTGATGTATACTGGTGAGATGAGCCAATTTCATCGAATTCTCCAAGGCCTGTCATCCTCCAAATTTAACTGTGTAAAATCTCCAAATATTAAGAGAAAACCTGTAACTTTTGATAAGAGATGTCAGGAATGTTCAAATCGGAAAAAAATATAACTTTGTGACTATTTTCTCTACAAGTATACATACAGAAGTTTGGTTGTGAACATGCTGTCTATAACAGAGAAAAACTGAAAGCAACCTCAATGTCTAGCACTAGGGGATTGAGTAGATAAAAGGTGGTCTATCCCCATATTAGAATACCTTATTACAGAAATAAAATGAGAAAAAAATGAAATGGAAATTTGCTTGTAATTTACTGTAGGTAAAATGAAGTTTAAAACAATATATTCGGTATGATCCCAACTCTATAAATACACACAGACACAAACAGAAAAAAAGACTAGGATAACATGCACGGTTACTTTCTTCCTAGATGTACGATTATAGGTGGTTTTTATTTTTTTCTTTTTGTGTATGTATTTTCTAAATTTACAGCACAAAGAATTAAAAATAGTAAGTTATTTAACATAGAAACAAGATATGACTGATGGTATTTTGTTTTCAGATTTAGTTTCAACTCTCAAACTTACATCAGATATTAGCAATCACACACGTCTAGATAAGATACCAAAGTCACGGAGCAAAGGGATGGATATGAGACTTGGAAATTTGGATGTGTTCTTGCCTTCTACTTAAAATTCTTAACTCCATCTTTAATATTAATGATTTGGCTAGATATTCCTTTGAGCTAAGCTTCAGTTACATCCTTAATCATCCTGCCTAATTAATGCTCACATACTGAGCATCACCACTACACTTAGTAGCTGGTAGCCCAAAATAGCAATTCACTGAATATATATATATATTTTTTCTAGCTGTATGAATATGTATTCAGTAAATTTCTATTTATATGTAAATATATGTATGTTATATGTTATATATATTATATGATATAATTTTTTCCTGGTATATATAAAATTAAAAAAAAATTTCCAATCTCCAAAGATCTAGTTAGTATTTATTCTAGAACTGAGAAGAAGTTTGAGTCTGAAGAAGTTTGATTCCTGCACTAGTAACTTGTTCCTGGCATGAGCATGGCCTTAAATCTTCACCCCCAAATTGGAATTCTTCTTCTGAAGTCTAACTTGCTGGCGAAGCGAACAGCTCTGCAGTCCGAATGTCTGGGTTTGAATTTTAGTTTCACCACCAACTAACAAGCTGTGTGGCTTTGGGCAAGTTAGTTAACCTCTTTATGTTTCGGTTTCTTCTTGAAAGGGGGAAATATTGGTGTCTACCCCATGGGATTATCGTGAAGATTGACAGAGTTAATACACGTAGAGCTTAAAACAGTGGCACGTAGTAAGTGCTCTATAAATAAAAGGCCTGCCGGCCATTCTTTGTTTGCCCTCCCTACCCTTCCATAAATCCATTCTCACTCTTCTCTGCCCTGCTCTGGGCCAGGGCTGCTGACCTCTACAGACTGCATTCCACAAACTCTCTCACCTCTGGCTTCCTCAGGTTTGTCAGTAGATTGAAGGGCGGGAGAAGACAGGTGTTCCCGGATTTACTCCACCCTGACTCCTCCCCTCCCTTTAGGGATGGGGTAGTGGCTGCATCCTTCCATGCCTACAGGTCCTGATGGGCAACCTCCCCTCTAGGGCCCCCATTTTTCTTAGACTTCTCTAATACCAATCCCTTTCCTTGCTTCCTAAGGACAGTAATGGCTTCCAACTGTTGCTAATTCCTGGGTGTTTCACCATGCCTTCTTGGCTCCCTGAAGACTGCCTACATCTCTATAAATTGTCTCTTCATTAGGTGCTTTCTGGTTAATCCCTTCTGAGTGCACCAAGTGCTTCCTTCTGGGATCCTGACTGACACAACTGAACATTATTAATCTCTGTGTCCTTTTGCTCATAGCAGTACTGCAGTCAGAAGAAATTGTCAAGCATAAAAGTGATCATTTTATTGGGCATGCAAGACACCAGACAACTTTCAGATTCTTCTGAATTATGAATGCCCCACGTTGGCTAAACCATCTGAGAATCTCACTGATTAAATCTGAAGGATGAAATTTTTAGTTACTGTTTTATTTGTGCGACAAGATACCTACTGCTTAGAAATCATACTAAGCTTTGGATTCTTTTAAGATTCTTGTCTGCCTATACATTGTCTTTGTTCAAAGTGTGCAAGAAAAATGTCTTGTTGTGATTTCTACTAAATTTATACCAGGCTATATTTCTGAGTCAATTAGGTATTCATTCATTTATTCATCAAATATAAATTGAGGGCCTGTTCTATGCCAGGGGAACACTCCTCTGGGGAAAATATCATACGCAGAAAACAGAGGCAGTCATACTCCTCGTGGAACTTCACTTTCTAATTGGGGGAAAGAAAATTTAATTCTCTAATTGCACACACACACCAAGGGTAAAATTATAGCTGTGGCAACATGATATCAGAAGAGTCTTTAATAGTTGACCTAGTCAGATCAGGGAAGTCACTCCTAAGATAGTGACATGAGCTGAGACCTGAAGAACAAGAAAGAATTGATAAGGGAGAGAATTTCAGAAAAAGGAAAGAGAATGTGCCAAGGCCCTGTGGTGAGTGGGAGCTGCGGTGAGAACTGGAGGGACCAGTGTGGCCAGAGCACAGAGAGGGAGGGGGAGCTGAGGGCTAGATGAGATGGGATCTTAGAGGCCGTGTCCAGCAGTTTGTTTTATCTCCAAGAGCAGTCAGAAACTAATGGAGCATTTTAAGCAGGGAATGATCTGACTGCATTTGAGTTTTCCAAAAATCATTTGTCTCTACAGGATCTGTTCTTCTAAACTCCAGGATTCCAGACCAAACAAAAATGTTGAAATAAGAATAGAGCATATGCACTAGTTTCTTTACAGGTGATTAGATTGGAACTGAATTAATTCATTCCAATCAAAAGGATTTTTCTCAAGGCCTCAGCAGTGACAGGTAATTTCAAGATGTGATCATTATACATGTCTGTTTCTAATCAATCCCTGGTACTACATTTCAGCAAGTCAACACTGCTACATATTTTTGTAACTTTCTGGTAATTTTCATGTCACATCTGTCACTGGGCTCCCTGCTGGACCCAAGTACACATAACTAATTAATCAATCAATCAAGAAGGAGAGAAAGTCATGCCTGATGCAACAATGAGAATCTTTGCTTGCTAAACTCAATGACTGGTTTGGCGTAGAATTGAAGAAAAAAAAGAAAGGCCTTCTTAATGGGAGGCAAAGTTTGCAGATTTAAAGATAATTCCTAAGACTAATAGTCTTGTAATTTAGAGCGTGTGCACTGCAGTTACCTCGCTGGTTATGCCACATTATCAAGGGAAGCAAATCCATGGCTGGAACCCCCACTGCTCCCGCTTGTCAGCAATGGAGGGCCAGGGGCAGCAGAGAGAGAGAACAGCAGGCAGAGGGAAGAGTTCCTGCGCCTTCTGGTTCTAGCTCTTCCACTTGTCCGCTTACCTAAATACACTTGAGCAAGGTGTTCTACCTCACAGGGTCTCGCTCTTCATCTATGAGAATTATGGTTATTAAAATAGAGGGACCCCCGGAGGGAAGTCAGTCAGTCCTTCAGGCATGGATGGACTCAGGATGTCTCTAGACTTGAGTCTGGTCCTTGGCCCTCTGGGTCCAGAAAGTTGACTCAGTTTGCCCACAGCTGACCGTGTCCATTAAAGCTGGCTGCTTTATCTTTTTACTATCCAGGACGAATGGCAAAGAAGGTTTATTTTACGTGTTCTATTGGTCAGGCTAGGCCTGGTTCTTCTGCTCCAATAGACAGAGCCTAATCCTCAGTGGTGCTACCCGACAGAGGTGTATTTCTCATTCATGTATTATAAAATGCTTGCACACATGACGCAGCCATCTTCCATCTTTAAGTTATGCATCTAGAACACACAATCTCTAAGGGTGCCACAATAAAAAAAGAGTAGATGGGGAAGCACATTAGTTTTTAAATGCCTCTGCCCAAAAGTGACACATGTCACTTCCAATCATCATCCATTGGGTAGAACTAGCCATGTGGTCCAGTCTTTGGACCAAGGGAAGCTGGGAAAGGTAGAAGAACACATGAAATATGAGTGAGCACTGTTACAAGCCAACACTGATCAATTTGTAGGGAAATTTCTGGATACCTGTTGGAAAGGGTACAAAGATACACCCAAAGTCAGCAGGAAAAAAAATGACATGTGCAGGCACAGGACATGGTAGTATATTATCTGGCAACATATTTCTCCTCCAGCCAGAATACACTTTTCATCTCTTTGATGTCCCTGAGAAATGAAATTTGTCAAGAAAAGGCTGTGTGATTGGTATAGATTAATGTAAAAGGACAGTAGAATGTCTCCAGAATATTTCAAGCAGGCTATGACAAAGCTAGTAAATGAGTTAACTACTTGAGAGTGAGGTGGAGTTCTTAACCCAGCGTCCACAGACCCTATAAAGTCATCTAAGGGGTTTCTGGGGGATCTAATCAGCTCTTTGAATTGTTTGCAAATCTGTGCATGTTTATAACAGCGTAAAGTTTCTGGCTACTATCATCACATACAGAGCTAAGAGTGTCCATAACCCAAAGGGAATAACATAGACAAAAGCAAACAGCTTCTTCCCTGGGCTCAGCACCCCAGTCCTGCTGATCTGCTCACTAACCTCCCGGACGCTGCCCACCTCCCCCAGCCCTGCCCCCTGGCTCCTTGGACTTGATTCATTGCACATCCAGATCTGCAGCACCAAGGACATTTCACATGAACAGCAGTCCTGCCAACCCCAGACCCTTTAGGACAAGCGTGTCCCATCGTTGCCTCCATCTGATGTGACCTGCGGAAGAGCAGACACTCTCCAGTCCTGACACTGCAGGTGTGTCCAGGGTCATCAGTTTTCTCCACTGTAAAACCTGAAGATTCCACCAGTACGTTGTTTCCTATATTTCTGGTCCTCATTCCACCAGTGATAATTATTTTAATTTAACTAACAGTGCTTAAAACCTAGGATTTCACAAAAACAAAACAAAAAACAGAAGAAGAAAAGGGGAGATGAGAGGAAAAGTCCCTGGGTAAACTATAATTTCAACCATTTATAATACGTTCGTTAAAAATATATGAAGAAGCTCTGTAGGAAGAACTTTCCAAATCTGAGTGCACGCATGCCACGAAGGAGCAGCAATCCAAGCAGAGAGATGAGGAAGTGATTTGAGTCCAGATGGGTCTGACAGCACAGCCCCTACTGTCTCCGAACCACTCAGCTACACTTCGCTGCAAAGTGCTGAGAGAGGACAGAAAAATTCCCAGAAAAAGCCAGTGAAAATCGAAGTGGGCGGAGCGACAGGGGCACCGCGGGGCAGGGTGGGGGCGGGGTGGGGGACTGGGAGAGAGAATAGGAAAAACCTTGCTCGTGGCCCCAGTGGGTGGACTAGATCGCAAAAGCCTCTCAGCACGGAGGTGTTTGAATGACACATTTCTCCTCAAATCTGAAGGGCAACGGGATGATGGATTGGAGAGTCTCTGGGAACCTGCACTGTGAGATGGAAAATGATCAGACGCGTTTAGCGCTTTGGAAAACAGAACAGAAGCCTTTGAGGCTGGAGGGAGAAGCGCAGCGAGGATGGGCAGGCACTGCCACCAGTAGCAACAGAGAAGATTCCGTGGCAAGCAAAGCACTGAAGACAGACAAGGGTGGAGAGAGGAAGGCCCCACTGCCAAGCACTGTGGTCTGCCTCTTCCCTTAGAATAAAGGTCGATGAGCACGTTTGACCTGAAAATTTCAGTCACACACCTCTGCACATCCCCACTGGCTATTGAAGACCCAGACTCTGGCGCCCGACTGCATGTTTCAGGGGTGTCCCCTTCTGCATGTAGAGGTTTCAACATCCTTTCAGAAGAATTAGTCATGCTTTTAATTGCTTCAGACAATTTCAGGCAGAGACAGAAAAATAGAGGCAGCTTATCAGAATGGAAAGCTCCTTCTTGAAATCACAAAGAATTTTTTTCCCCCCTCACTGCAAGTTCCTTATCTCAAGAGAAAAGAAAGAGCTGAATGAAGCGAGTTTAAAAGAAAAAGGAAAAGAGGTTCTTCTGAAACAGGAGGGTTGTGACACTCCAGCGTCTCCAGCCAATGAAAGATGTGATGGATGCCCGGCTTGCGCGATGCTAAGCGTTAAGTGGCTGGAAATTAATTGAAAAATATCCTGCATAACCTGAGTTACAGGGAGCGCATTAGGTGGCTTGGAAACAAAGGCGGGGAGAGTGCTTTTGTTTGGTTGCAGGTGCAGGTGACCTTGCAAGAAGCACACTATAAATTGCTGTAATTGTGGGATGATAAGCCCGGCGTGATAGATTTCTGTCACTCTCCCTCAGCAAAAAAAATGGGCTCACCTTCCTGAAGTCTACAGAGGCATATCCATCAAGAAGCACATCGTTGCTCCTGAGTTTCTGAGGCAAGACAGGTTTCTCTGCACCTTTACAAACAACCAGAAGTACCCTACATTTTGCTCATCCACAAAAATTCACCTTTCTTGCAGCATCATTTTCATTATCTTTTTCTTGAAGTTTTATTCCATTTCTTTTTTATTTCTAAACAGATATGTGGCTTTGGACAACGATGGCTGGGTATGATTAGGAAATAGTGCACGTAGGGGAAACCCACAACAAGATGCTTATTTCCCCCTGTCTTTTAGACCGGGTATGTACAACCGAAGGATAGGAAAAGGGAAGGTTGATACTGATAGATCACCTTGTAGCAACAAGCTGGGAAGACTGAAGGCGTCATGCCATGAGATCTCTGTGGCTCCAACATAAAGCAGTTTTGTGTTGTGGCTGAGGCAGCCCTAGACCCTACTGTCAATACAGGGACCACATTAGAAACTATAGTACGTAATTTGGACCCTCTTTAGGAAACACTTTTTTTTCTTTTCCACCCAGCAAATGTTAATAGTATGCTGCAGCATGGCAACTCTGCTATTTCCTTGAGCTACAGAGAAAAAAAACCTCAACAACATGGAAGCTCTTTTGTCTGAAAACCGACGGTTATGATTTATGGGAAAACACTGCCACGAAAATCCTAGGAAATGAGTATGAGGCTTAGTGTAGAAGTTAAGAGGGTAGGTTTTAGAGTCAGATGAACCTGGGGTGGGGGTGAACCCCAGCTTAGCTGTGTAAGCTGGAGACTGTTATTTGATTTCTCTAAGTCTCAGTTTCTCTGGGTGTCAAATGAAAATACTAGTACCTAGCTGACAGGGTTAAAACGAGGATTAGAGATGACATAGGAAAAGCCCTTAGCACAGTGCCTAGTGCATGGTAAGCTCCAAAAATGGTAGTTTCCATTCACAAAGGAGCACTTCAGTACAAGTGCTTCTAGCAGTATCTATCATGTCACACGAGAAAACATCATCGAAGGATAGGTAAAGCATTGACTCAAATAAGCATAACATTTATAGACTTTGGAGTCAAACAGCTCCACAGAGGCTGTAGAAAGTAGCTTAATCTCCCTGGATCCCCTTTTTCTTATTTATACATGGGAGATAATACCTTTTTCACAGAGACATTGTAAAGAGTCAATGATTTTTATAAAAATAAACAAACAAATAAATAAGCATAGTGTTTGGCACATAGTAGGCACTCAATACATATTTGCTCCTTTCCTCCCTTCCTACCTGAAGCATAATAACAATAAAGGGGCCTATGAAAAGGGTATTATTCCCGGCTTCCAACATTGCATCTATGATGTTTTCGACAGTTTTAAGCTATAATTTACTTTGCACATTGCCTTAGTCACGATTCTCCAGACAAACAGAACCAATAGAATGTGTGTCTCTATAGAGAGAGATTTGTTTAAAGGAATTGGCTCATGTGATGATGGAGTCTGGCAAGTCCAAAATCTGCAGAGTGGACTCGCGGGCTGAAGACCCAGGAAGAGCTAACATTGCAGTTCAAGTACAAAGGCTGTGAGGCTGGAAACCCAGGGAGGGGCTGATGTTGCGGTTGAAGTCCAAAGACAGTCCATCACAGAATTCTCTCTTGCTCAGGCACTTCAGGCTTTTGTTCTATTGAGGCCTTCAACTGATTGGATGAGGCCCACCCACATTATGAAGGGTAATTTACTTTACTCAAAATCTACCAGTTTAAATGTAAATCTCATCGAAAAAGAAAAAAAAAAAAAAAAAAACCCTGACCAAAACATCCAGAATAATGTTTGACCAACTATCGGGGCACTAAGTAAGACCCAACCAGGTTGACACATAAAATTAACTATCACATATATCTTTAGTCACTTCAAAGAGTGACTTTGAAAACAAAGAGGTGCAACTGGCCAGTTAAAATCAGATTTGAGAAGTTAGAAATGGAAATTCTTGGTGGGGAAATTCCTTTCTTCTATGAGCTCTGGACCCTTGGGGTTAGGGCTAGGGCAGAGGATGCACGGTAGTGACGGGGCAACCTGATTTTTGTAATGCAGGCTTCCAGCATTAATTCCTCCCCATGACAGTTTCTGTCCCCTTTGCATCCAAAGATGAATGTCTCTATCACTAAAGCAGAGGGTCCATCACTGATTTTGGTAACAGTTCACGTTTGTTACTGCCCTTCCAACATGATTGCTAAAATAAGTAGTAAAAGGGATCTAACGTTGTCTGATTCTAGCTTAAAGATAAAGGGAAAAGTCTAATTTTCATGTGACATGGCATATTCTTCTAAATATGGGAAGTGAAACCTGTGACATTTTCTGGTGTATTTCCTACACCGTATACTGCATTTCACACGCACCAATTGCTTTGGGACGGGCTATAAAATAGCGATGTAAGTTGTTTCTAAAGGCTGTATACTGAAACACCTTTCTAAATGCTCTGCTTAATTTTTTTCCCCACATTGTAATTCATTGTTGGCCTTTTCTACAGTGAATTGTTGGAATTAACCAATAAATCAGCAGGAAAAGACATGCCAATTTCCTTCCCAGTTGATAAATTACAGTGTGGGCTTGGAATAGTATGTTTTATTTTGTGTGCGTGTATGTGTGTGTGTGTGTGTGTGTGTGTGTGTGTGTGTGTGTGTGTGTGTGTTCTCCCCTCCCCCTAATTCACTTTTCAAGAAATACTGAAATCGTGGAGCTTCTATATTCCTTGCCAGTTTTAATGGGCAATATAAATATAGTATCATATTTTTTATCATGTATTATAAAAATCTACTCTATCAATCAATGGGTGGCAGTTATTGACAATTGGAAAATAATATTATTCCAGGTTTGCTCATATACATTTACCATAAAAATGATTTGTTTTTAATTCTTATACCCAATTTATTTTGTTCATCAGGATTTCTCTACCTCCCAGTCCTCAGTTTTCTTAGTGATGACCATGTCATTAATAATTCTGCATTTAAGCAATGCTTCCTATTAATCCATATATCAGTAACTTTGTAAATGATGCTATAATAGTCTTTATTTCTTTAGCAAAATATAATGTGGTAAAGATAAAATTTTATTCAGGGTGGAGAATATTTAATTATCTATTCTTATAAAATATAAGAAATGGACCCTATGCCCAAAGAGCTTACCATTAAGGCATGTAGGCAAATACTCTTATAAAATGACTATGCTGATTAGTAAGAACAATAAAGGTGGTTTAGTGTCCTCCTGAGAAGGCACTATACCAACTATACCATCCATATGTGCAGTGTGCTTCCTACAGATTCATCTCATTACTGTGCAGCAATGTGGGCAGAGAGGTTATTCAAGATCAGCCAGGCCAACCTGCCCTAAGGGACCACCATTTATATGGTCTGGCCCACCTCTGTGAAGTACAATCTTTCCTTGCTTAGCTTCTTTAGTGTGTATGGGTCAAGTTCTTCATCAACCAAGTAAGGAAACAGATATTTCAAATGGTGTTTGTGAGGACTGATTGGAAAGTGACTTACCTAGCATGGAGTAGGCCTTCAGTAGGTGTGTGTCTGTTGTTCTGCAAAGAAAGAAGTGACAGAGCCTTACAGAGAACCTTGGGAAATACTTAAACTAAAGGAGGATAAAAAGGAAAAGTAGTTAACAAAAAACCAAGACAATCAAGAAAAAGGAGTTAAGGCCCTGGATAGATAAGGCCATTGAAACCAAAGAAAGTTAGTGTTCGTGAAAGTTTTATGACACAGTCTCTGAGAGCAAACAGAGTCTAGAATAAGAGAAACTAAAATAGTCTTTAGTAATAGTGTTTTTAAAATAGTGTGCCCTGTGCTCTGTCACCATTCAGGACCAGCATGTTAATATCAGGACCAGGTCTTTTAAATAATTTAGTCTCCTGACAAGGAGTACAATGTAGAAGATGAGAGAGATCTGGCTTAATAGAAAAAATCACACAGAAAAAAAATGGAGGAATTGATTTGAATGCAAGCTCTGAGTAAGGCACCAGGGTAAGACAGCTTCAAAAAAAGAGGAAGGGAGAGAGAGAAAGGGGGGAAGAGAGGAAGGAAGGGAATGAGGAAGGACAAGAAAAATGCAGCATGAATTAAGAGAGAAAGGATGTCATTAACAAGGGAAATTACAATAATGCACTACTAGATGAAATTTGGGATGCTCTGGCCCACTACAGGTGAAACTCTTTAGGGAGGGCTTGACCAACTAGACTGTGTCCAGATAAAATAAATCAAAACACTGACAGTGTCGGAAAAGCATATTATTAATAATTGAGGAGACGTTCAAGAAACGGAGAATGTTTCTTTAACCTGTGTATCAGCAAAAGTCCCAGCAGAAAACAGACTCTAGCTCAGATGGTTCAAGGGACTTTAATGGAAGTGGCTGATTACAGAGGTATAGACAGGGTTAAAGGATACATAGAACAGGGGCTATCAGACAGGAGCCATAGTCACAGAAGGACGTAACCACAACAAAAATGTAGATATCAGGAAGAAGCAGGAAAGAAATTCCTAACCTCTCTTTCCTGATCTCCAAGTGCCTCTTGGTCCTTCCCACTGAGCAAACCCAAATGGGAATCAACTAGGAAGAGAGCCTGTGCTGCTGTCTGTGGGATTCAGCTTCCCAGGACCCATACAAGGACCAATAGGGCAGAGAAGGAACTGTGGACAGTGTGTGGGAAGGGGAATCAATAGAGAAAACCCAGCACGACCTGGAAAATCACAGACCTAAAGTATTTGTAGGGCTGACCTATGGAAAAACTAAACTACCCAGCAGTAGTCACCATAAGGGGTCAGTGTACGTTAGAACATTCTAATGATCCAAAGTGCCTAACAGTGAAAAGCCTGCTACGTAAATTAGTGAGTTCTTTATTCCTGAGAAGTCGATCAGTCGTCAGATGACTACCTATTAGGGAGTTGAGGATGGCAGTTCTGCCTTAGGTTTTTCAAATCCAGACACTATTCTTCGTGGGCCTTCACTATTTCCATCTTTCTTACAAGATCACACTAGTGTTTTACTAAATAAATTCATCTGTTACCCTTTTTTTTCTACTTTTTTTTCTACTTGACTATGTTTAAAGGCCTTTTAGATAACTGAATAAGTGGGAATTGATATCTCATGTTGAACCTTTGCTTAAATATTATGGATCGTAGGAAATTCTGTTACCCAAAGGTGAATTATTCTCTCCTGGATTATCCATAATGTTTGGCTGCCTTCCTCCATTGCTTAGCATATTTAATAGGCCATTTTGAAAAATCACTGTCACCTTCCCGAGAAAGCTGCACTAATTTTCCCCATTGTTCTATGTTTGTCGGATAAGCAGACCTGTCTTCTAATTTCTGTCTCCAGAAAATGCTTTCAGCCAACACTAGTAGAAGAAAACAGCCACCGTGTCCCCGTGGTTTTGCAGCAGAGGTACAGGAATCAGGAAGGGGAGAGGCAGGGGCTCCCATCCCGGATCTGCCGCTAATTAGCTTTCTTAACTTGTTCCAGTCACTGTCACTCTCCAAGACTCAAATTTATCATCTATCAAGCGAAGGGATTGAATTTGTTCATCCTGGAAGGAAAAGGTTAAAATCTAGGGTTCCAATTCTATTTTAGAGTTTCAGACTTTATGAGACCTCGTCTTTTCCATTCCCCAATCTCCTCACATTTGAGCCCTCTTGATTCAGGGTTTGCTGAAATAAGACAATAAAACATCCCTTAGTTTACGGTCCTTGTATTATCCATGCTCGTCTACCCCTTAAGATCACGTGGTGGTTAATGAAAATTCTCTTTGTACCTCCATAAACTCGACCTATTATTGAGAATTTATTTTTAATTTGCAACCATTTGCTGTCTATCAGGGCAACATATTGCTCACAGTATAGCACCAGAAATAGAGTTACACTCTTTTCAGTTCCTTCCGCTCAACCCCAAGAAGGGCCTGAGTAACCTGTAAAATAAAACTTTAGTTTTTGAATCTGTACCATGATTACCTCCTCACCAAACATGTGTTCAGATTTCCACAAAGCATGGTAACTTCTTTTGTTGAGCTGAAGTTTACCTGTTTCACAAGCCACATTTGTCTTTGGCATCTAATGGAATAATGAGGACAAAGCAATAAAGAGAGGCCTGACCAAGCTGTGGAGGCGAATATTTCAACAGAGATTAGAAAACATCAAACTGTGGTCACTATATATTGAGACCAGAGTTAATTCTAGAAGTTTGAGCTAAGGAACACCTCTCCTCTCCTGATCTTCCCCCAAATACTGAGAACTCCAGCCTGGGGTGGCTGTCTGCCTAGGATGTTAATTTATTCCAATTTTCAATCCGGCTCCATTAAACAGTAGCTTGTACATTTAGAGTCCTTGATGGCTATCAGTGAGATAATCTAATAAATCACACCTGTGAGCTTAATTAATGTTTATAAAATTCCTTAGGATCTTGGAATGAAAGGAGCTAAATGCTGAAATTGGAAAGTGTAACTATTATTATTGTATGTTTTTTTCCTTCATTAAACCTGGTCCTCAGTTATAAGGTACTGATGGTCTTGAGACTCTGAGATTCATTAATTTCAGCTGACTCTTAGGAGGACTTTCCGAGACTTTGCAAATGATCCTGGGAACACCTCATTTCAATTTCTGTAGAGTACATTATCTTTACTCATTAAAAAATTATCACAGTGATGGATTCTGCCTAATTTAAATTGACTTCTTTGTGGGGGGAAAAAGGCAATTAAAGTTAAGAATATTTAAAAGGATTCCTAGGTGGGGGAGAGGATTTCAGTGGGAAAATAAAATGGCAACTTGACACTCACACAACGTGATTCTTGTTTTCTCTGATTAGAGAAAACACATTCCGTCTGAAGCTTCTCTCTGAAGACTTTTAGGCCAAATTGGTGAACTTGCGCTGTATGGAAACGGTGTTGAACCGTTTGAAAATAACCAAAATGGATACTTATCTCTCAAAGTGGGAGGTCAACAGATAATGTCTCAAATTGGTAAACGAAGCAAAAGGGGGGAGGTTTATTGTTTTGAGAGATGGAAATGTCTCTAATGTAAGAAATTGAGTAGCCAATGAAGGGTCCCAGTTTGAGACTATCCTGGTGTTAGCACTGAAAGTCCCTCATTTCAGGAAACCCCTCAGTTCTGGGCAAACAGAGGCAGTTGGTCACCTTAGAAACAGATACGAAGTTTAAAAGTGGTTCCTCAAAGGAATCACCCGAAAGGTGGGGAAAGAACTAGAGCTTTTCTTTCTAAGTCTTTCAGTAGTCTTTGTGTTTTAAGTCATCTACACATATGGCTTTGATTTAAAATTTAAAACTTAAATATAATGCTAATTTAGCAGAGTAGAGGCAGGTGGCTGTGTATGGCAGGGAAAGAAACATTGGAGCAGAAGAGCAAGTGGTGAATGGGACATGGGAGAAAAAGTAAGTTGAACGTTGTTTTGTCGCACTGACACGGGTGAAGGAGAGACCATGTTCTACGTTCTAGAGAGTCTTTTATTTCTGCCTTCCTCCTTTTCTTGCTTCCTCTTCCTTCTTTTCTCTTCTTTGTTCCTGGTTCTTCTTAAGCTTCCTGTTACTTCTTTTCTAGTCATTGGTTATTTTCAACTTCAATTAATGAGATTTTGAGCTTTGCCTGTTGATTTTTTTTTTTGGCCACTTAAGCCAGATTTCTATCTTAATAGTTTCAAATGTGTTTTGGAAGGAAGAATCTCAGAATGCTAAGATTTATGCTAGGTGTACCAGATTAAATTCAGGATACTCAGTTAAATTTGAATTTCAGATAAAGAATAATTATTTAGTGTAAGTATGTTGCAAACATTGTCACAAATATTGAATGGACATATTTGTATTTTTAAAAAGTATTTATGATTTACCTGAAATTCAGATTTAACTGGGAAGTCTATATTTTTATTTGCTAAATCTGGCAGCCCTAATTTAGGCATCCCTCCTTCCCTGCACCCCAAATTATATGCGGTGTGGGGAAGGGTCAGGGACTGAAACTGGGAAGGGTTGGGTTTGTCATTTGAGCTTGTTATTTAACCTCCCTGGGCCTCAGTTTTCATACTTGCAAAATGAGGGTAGAGGTACAGTTGTTCTCTCCACTCAATCTCCAACTCTAAAATTTATAAATGAAATGTACCTTGTTTGAGAATGTTCTTGACATAACCAAAGACACCTCATGAGCCACAATTGAGAGCTATTGGTCTGTTCTGCTGCTTGCAAGAGAGCAGTAGTCGAGAAGTTGGGCTGGTTTCCACCCTTGTGTCCTTCCTGTCTGTGGCCAGATTCTCTGAGGTAACGGAGAGATTCCTGAGAGGTTAAGAGTGCAGGTCACATTTTATGGCTGTTTTGGAATTTGGTAGCAAGAGAATCTGAACTAGACTTAGAAAGTCAAGAGTATTTCCCATGGTGTCTGTGTGCGGAGCAAAGACAAACCGACTGTTGCATGGCAGTGTTAGCTATGAGATATGCTGGATACATAATATTTACTTCCAGAAACATGCACCCAGCTTCCATGGCCCAACAGCAGTGACTCACATAGTCACTGACTAGCTTTGGAAAATCCATATTTTAATAGATTGAGCAATTTCCGTGCATGAACTGAATACCACTAGTTTAAATTTATAGCTGGGAGGCAGTGCAATCCAGTAGAAAGTTCAAGAGCTTTGAAGTCAGCCAGGCTGGGGTGCCAATCCTAATTTCACCCCATATTAATACGTGACCTTCAAGAAGTCACTTCATCCCTGTGTGGAGCACAGGGAATGGCTCAAGTTTAAGGAGCACTTACCATGTTCCAGTACTACATGTTTTTTTGTTCACTCCAATAAACTCTCACAATGTCTCTAAAATGGAGGCAATATTATAAATTACAATTAAAATATAATTTTATCATATAATTTTATATTTTCAATTATAAATGAGGAAACTCAAGAGAGCATAAAACCTGGCCAATGTCACATGGAATGTAGTGGTGAAGCCAGGACTTGAAATCAAGTCTATCTGTCCAAAACTCACATTCTTTCCATTATACTCGTCGTTTCACACCTATCAATTTTCTTTTTCCCACTAGGCTTTTCTATCTCTAAACATTCATGTTTTCTAGTGTTGTAGTGAGAATTAAACAATGTCATGTCAATAAAGCAGCACAATGCCCAGCACATATTGTTTCTCATTAAATAGTTATTTTTATACTCCATTTGACAATGATTAGTAAGTAATTAATAATAGCATTAATAATTAATGCTAATGAAAAACATGACATATGACTCAGGATATTTGCTTTTTTTCCCAAATCAAATGATCTGTCCACATAAATCCACTCAAACCTAGGGAACAAAAATCTCAAGGCTCGTGATGTCTGCTCAATACATCTAAAATAGTAAAACATCAATATTTTAGATAAGTAGTAGACAAACCATGGCCTGTGAGCCAAAGCTGGCCAGCCAGCTGTTTTTGTAAATAAACATTCATTGGAACATAGCCATGCTATGTGTTGCCTGTGGTTGTTCTCATGCTACAACAACAGAGTTGAATAGTTGCAACATGACTCCCAAAGCCTAAAATATTTACTATCTGACCCTTTAGAGAAAAAGTTTTCCCACCCCTGTTGTAGACTATACCAATTTAACAGTTGTAATAATAGGAAAGCTTAGAAAGAAATTGGGCTTTGTCATCAGTTTGGGAGGAAGTATTACTGTTATTTAATGAATCTGAGATTCCGTAAGTAGAGTAAGCATGACTATGGACTGAGTCAGTACATCTGTATGTGACAAATTTCCAAATGTACATAAATGCTGTTGCAGTAGGTAAAATACAAAATTACTTAGATGCTTTATTAAATTCATGGCCCTTTGGATCATTCAACCAACAAATAATAAATATAACTTCTGTCATGGAAGGGTCCCCAGAATTACTTTTTACAAAGAGGGCCTGGTGATGTCACAGAATGCATTTTAGCCATCCTAAGAAGTAAACCCAACAACTTTTTCAAACAGCACTTGAACAGTGCCCTCTGTATTCCAACAATGACTAAAGGTGCCAGTTAGAAATAATTCTTAGCCGTTTGCTTAAAAAGAAATAGGCATAACAAGTTATTTAAGATCCACAGGGTGCCTCTTTTTGTAGTTAAATACACTGCTAGAGATGTCGCTAAAGTTAATGAAATGGAGTTGCTGTTTGGTTATCTATCCTTCTTGCTGTTTAATAATGATGAATTCAGCCATTTTAATAATTCAGATTAGACAGCACCCCAAAGCAGAAATGAATAGTTTATACTTCTTGTAGATTATTATGTGTTTTATTGTTGCTTTTGTTCATTTTGTACTTTTGTATGAGCTAAGACTCTTTCACTGCAAGTGACAGAAAAACCAACTCAAAATGGATTAAGGTGAAAAGAGAAATTAATTGGCTCATGGAACAAAAAAGTCCACAGATACATCTGCCTTCAGGTGTAGCTTGATTCAGGGCTCAAAGAATGACAGTAGCATCTGGCTCTTGGCTTTGCTTCCTGTGGGTTGGTTCCATTTCAGGCTTTGTGAATTTCAGTCTTGTCCCTCAGAGCTTTAAGGTGGCTGCAAATACAGACTTCCCACTCAACAGTCTGCCAATTATAATGATAGAGAAAGAGACCTTCTTTTCTCCAGCAACACTAACTAACTTCTCCTCACACCAACTCTAATCCCCAAACCAGTCCACGGGAGGAAACAGGCTGGCTGGTTTAAGACAATCCAGATGTATCCTTAGCGCAGGACTGACGTCAACCCCACCCAAACCGTGTTGGCTAAAAGTGGAGGAGAGGGAATTACCCCAAGGAATAGGAATACTATTCCAAATGCAAAGTGGGTCGGGGGAGAGCTACTTGTATGATGAGGAGGTGAGCAATCTATGCTCTCTACAACTCTGAAGCAGATCTTGTGCTCCCTGAATTGGTTTAAATTTTAAATCACATGAAAGAAGTAGAAATTAGTAGTCAAAAGTATACATTTTGGAATCAGACATTTGAGGTTCCAATTCTAGCGCCCCTCATTTATTGGCAGTGTGATCTTGGGCAGGGTATTTAACCTCTCCGTGCTTAGTTTCTCCTTCTATAAAATGAAGATAAAAATAGCTACTTTACAGGGCTGTTGTGAGGACTAAACAAGTTAATATTTACAAAGCATTTTTGAACTGGGGCCCATAGGAAGCACTGGGTATGTGTTTTACTATTGTTATCGTATTTAGGTTGGCAATTGAAATATAAGTCAAATATGGGCAGAGTTGCAAAAATGTACTGGTGTTTCTGATCAGGCTATCTGCAACTAATTCATTTTCTATTGCAATACATGACAAGAAAAGACTGCTTCCCCTTAGCATTGGTTTCTTTCATATTAATCAGGATGGATTAGGTTATGCTAGGATAACAAGCAATTGTCCAGTCCTCAATGTCTTCAAACAACAAAGGATTACTTCTCATCAATACTACATGTCCACCCCAGGTCATCTAGGAACTTTACATTGTTGTTATTCTCACTTTGGGACCCCAGAGCAGCCACAGTTTGGAGTACTGTTGTCTCCACGGCAGAGGGAGAAGATAATGTAGCAGACGTATACAGATTCTGAAAGCTTCTTCTCTTAAGTAACATGCATCACTTCTGATTACCATTCCATTAGAAAAAGCAAGTCACATGGCCATGAGTAGGTAGGATAAGTCAATCCTGTCATGCATGTACCAGAGGGAAAGAGAGAATATCTGCAGACAATCCTAATGACCACCATATTATCTGTTGATATTTGTACTTATAATTGTCATGTCCTCAAGAGACATACACACTTTTGAGATATTTAATTCTGGTGGCTCTTCCCATCATATCCAGTCCTCTAAACAGTAATTCATTTTTTTTTATTTCAGAATATTCTGGGGGTACAAATGTTTAGGTTACATATATTGCCTTTGCCCTGCTCACGTCAGAGCTTCAAGTGTGTCCATCCCCCAGACAGTGTACACCACACCCATTAGGTGTGAATATACCCATCCTCTCCTTCCCCCCCACCTGCCCGACACCCGATGAATGTTATTACTATATGTGCACATAAGTGTTGATCAATTAATACCAGTTTGATGGTGAGTACTTGTGGTGCTTGTTTTTCCATTCTTGTGATACTTCACTTAGTAGAATGGGCTGCAGCTCTATCCAGGATAATACAAGAGGTGCTTGACCACCATTGTTTTCTGTGGCTGAGTAGAACTCCATGGTATACACATATATTTTGCACTGTGTCCCACAAATTATGTAGCCACACCGTCAAGTGCAAATGATTTCATGGAACCTCTACTCTCTTCTATCCTCTCCTTCACTTCCCTGATGGGAGGTAGGAGTTATGATGGCAGAGGTGCTGGTACCCAGCTTCAAGGAACACCTAAAAGCAGCCAGGAACCAGTATGCATTTTCCCACAGTAAGAGCAGGGTCCTTTCTGGGGTCCTAGGGTCATGGCAGGTGGGAGGGCGTGGCTGGTTTCAGGCACAGCCGTTGCTAATGAAGCCTCTCTAGCGTTGACCACCTGGGAGAAAATGGGAGTGTGTCTGCCTGGCCTGAAGAGAGAAGGGTAGATCTATATGTTACATAGCACAAAGCTATCACACTTGAGGCACGAAACCTTGAATTTTTGCTATAAGTTGCTTATCTGGGAGTGAAACTGAAAGATGTATATCTTCCTTCTACCTAGGAAAACTACTATAGGGCTCTATAAAAGCATCAAGGATCTGGCCAAGTGAAGGCTTCCAGTTCAGGGACCTAAGTAGGTGCTGGCTGAGGGTGGGAGGTGAGAACCAAAGAGCCCCGGGCAACCTGCAGAGTAGTTGAGGTCAGTACACTTGCAGCTTTGGGGTCTGGCTGTCTCACACGGGACATTACACAAACCTCCAAAACACTCTTAGGCTTGTAGGGTTTGTTACAGACTGGAAACCTCAGGGATGAAAGACATTCTTGAGGTTTTTATCCTTGAGATATAGGTGAAACGTTCAAAATGTGAAGAAAAGAATACAAAACAGACAGCCATGTACCTGTAATTCAGATTCGATACATTCTGACATTTTGACATATTTGCTTTAGATGTTTTTTTTAAAAGAGAAGTATTTCTAATCAGTAAAAGCCTTCTTGTAGACCTTATCTGTCTTCTTTATTTCCTTTTTTTCCTAGATGAAGTGGTGGTGTGGCTTCTACTTTTACTGCAAGTGTAGGTGTTTATAAATAATACATAGTAATGTTTTTGAGGTTTTCAAATTTTACATCAATGGCATCATACAGTATATATCCTTTGGCTACTCACTCTTCATATATGTTAGAGATATATCCATGTTGATGGATTAAAAATCCAGTGCATTCATTTTAGTTTATGAATAACATTTCATTGAATGAATGAATACACTATAATTTATTTATTTATTTATATTTATATATAACAGATTCATATAAATATACATGTATAACATGTAATTATATATTGATGTATTTATCAGCGATAATGGACATCGTCCTTTTATTCCTCACTTTCAAGAATATACGGCTCACGCCTATAATCCTAGCACTTTGGGAGGCTGAGGCGGGAGAATCGCTTGAGGCCAGCAGTTCCAGACCAGTCTGGGAAGCATAGTGAGACCCTGCAAAAAAAATTAAACAAAAAAGAAAATATTGCTAAAGTTTCAGTACTAAATATAGTTTGCTAGAGGTTTTTGATGTATGCCCTTTATTGTGTTAAGGAAGTTTTCTGAAATTTCTAGTTTACTAATAGTTTTCATAATTTTACTAAGTGCTTTTTTTGCATGTAATGAGATGACCATATAAATTTTCTCTTTTAATCTGTTAATATAGTGAATTTCTTTACTAGGTTTTTGGTTTTTTTTAAATCCACCCATCTGCACACTGAATCTTTGCTAGGTTTTTAAGGCACATACTACTTGTTGACTACTAAATAGTTATTCTTTCCCTTTCTCTTGCTAACAGAAGCCTGATTTTGTTAGGGACAGCAATGGTGGAAGCTAATTATGATTACACTTTTCACTGCTTTTACAGCCTCCCTTTCAGCTAGAGGCAGCACTCTGGCCAGTCTGGCTGATGACCTGAAAGTGGAACTCTGCCGGGAAGACTCCAGAGAAAATAAAAGGGCAAAACATGACCAACGGAGCCTTTCACCCTTCCTCCTTCCTTTCTTAAACCTTGATCTAGTAGTGCTGGAGCTGGCAGCGGCCCTCGTGTAGCCACAAGTACAAGACTAAAGAATCATCACTCCTGATATTGGGAGCCACTGAGCCAATGGCAGCAACTCACCACCTCCAGATTTTTTATTGTGTGAGTAAAATAAATGCCCATTTGTTCAAGCCATTCTAAACGAGTTTCCTGTTGCTTGAACCTGAATATATTTCTAACTGACAAAGGTCCAATGATAACTGTCTTTCTAGTGTTGAAATAGACACGACTTGATCATTATGTATTTTAAATACAATATTGGATTTATTCTGCCAATACATTATTTAAGTTTTTTGCATCTGTATTCATAGGTGAGCCAGGTCGATAATCTTCCCATTAAATGCTTTCTTTTTTGTCTAGTTTTGATAGACCCGTAACAATTGGGTCTCATTCTAATTTCTCTCTCATTCTAATCTTTAGAATAATTATGTAAAGTGATGCTTATGTGTCAATATTGAAGGCACCTGTCTTGGTCTGATAATTTTTTGGGGGGTGAATAAAGTTCTCATTATTACTTTAGTTTCTTCAGTGATAAGATGTACATTACAATAAACTGTTTCTTCTTGATTTAATTCATTAACTGCCATGTGAGTTGTGTTTAACTCACACTAGTTTTGAGCCTGGGGCCTTGTGAAACAAAACCTGGGCAAAACTCCACAGTTGGTTCATGAAAATCTTACTTGTTGATGCTCTTATTATTATAATTAATATCAACAATTTAATTCTAAGAACATGGATTAAATGAATAGACGTCAATAAATTTCATTTTTCTATTTATGCTTACCTTTAAATTACACTTAAGTCTGACAGGTCAAGAAAAACACTGTACCTTTATGAACTATTTTTCAAGTTTTCACATTACTTTTTACATTGCTAATTTTCAAGTTTTTGCATTACTTTTTTATTGAAAAAACAGAGAAAACAATAAAAGTATCAAATTTTTCATTAAATTAGAAAGGATCATTTTGTTTTTGAAGTTTTTATTCTATTTTCACAATAAAACACGGTGGCCCCAAGGAAAAAGTATTTTTTTTTTTTCCGGTGTGGCAGTCAATGTGTTAACTTTGGTAATTTGTGGGTTTTTTCCCAGTAAATTATCTGCTTTACATAAGATTACAATAGGACTGGAGTAAATTTACTATTTTCTATGGTCTGACCATCTTCAGTGTATGCGAGGTTACCCTCTTATTTCATTCCAAATATTGTTTGTCTATATACTGTTTCTTCTTCCCATGATAAATCTTGTCAGCTTATATATTGCATTAGTCTTTACAAAGACCCAGCCTTTAGCTTTCATTTATTCTCTTCTCTTGCTTTCTATGTTATTATTTTCTGTACTTATTGTTTCTTTCCATTTATTTCAAGTGTACACTGCTGTTTTCTTCTACCTTCTTGAGCTGATTGCTTCACTCATTTTCAATCTTTCTTGTTTTAAAATGTATGCATGTAAGGCTGCAATCTTCCTTTTAAGATTTCCCTGGCTGCATGGTGACAGTTTAGATATGTAGTGATTTCATAGTTCCAAATATTTCAGAAAATCCCTTATGATTTTTACATTAACCTATGAGTTATTTAGAAGCATGCCTTTCAGTTTCCAAGTATTTAGGATTTTTCCTTCTTGTTGTAATTGATTTCTGATATTTTTTGCATCATAGAATGCAGACTATAGGATAATGATTCTTCGGTATCTGTTGAGATTCCTTTGCTAAAGATACTGATCAAATTTTGTATAAGCAAATGGCCTTGAGAAGCATGCATATTCTCTGTTGAGTGCAGGATTAGGTATGTCAATTACATCAAGGTAATTGTGTTGTTCAAATTTTCTATATGCTTAATTGATTTTTGTTTACTTCACTTAAAAATTTCTGAGGGTATCATTAAAAAATCTTTATTATGATAACGTATTTGTATATTTCTTTCTTTATATATTTTGAAACTATTTTTGAGGCACTCAGAAACAGGGTGGTTATAACTCTACTGTTAAAAAGAACTTAATTATCAAAAAATGGTCATCTTTTTTTTTCCTGAAAGTTCATTTTGTCCAATGGTAATATTGTTACATGAGCTTACTCTTTAAAAAGTGTATACCATAAAAATCAAAACGATGTTCAAACCTAGTGTATGTAAGTTTCCTCCCTATCCTGTCCCCACTTCCTTGGATTCCCTTCCCAGAAGCAAGCTGTTGCCAGTATGTATGTATCTTTTTACAAATATTCTATGAGCTTTTAATTTCTTTGAAAACATAATTATACTGGAATTTTTTGTGAATTTATCTGTTTTTTCTTCAGAAATGCTAATTCTTTTGCTTGTTGAATTTACTGGCTCTATGATACTTTCATTTCTTTTAAAATGTTTTTACTGCGAGCTCATTTTCTGAGGGGGTTGTTGTTGCTTGTTTTTGTAAATAGAAATCTGTGAATCTTGCTTTGTAAAAGTGTCCCCTAAAGAACTCATCACAAATGACAGGAGGTATCTGTGACTGCCATGATCTCAGGAACTTTCTTAGAAATCTTTCTGCAAGTTTCCCGTAGTCCTTTCGTTGGCCTGTGCATCACACATTTCCTGCTGAAATCTTGCTGCTCTCAATTGCTACCCTTCTACCTGCCCACCATGGTCTTGTGAAAAAGCAAGGGCCTAGATCCTATTTAAATGAAAATTGAACTGGGCATAGAGTTCTAGGTTGACAGCTATTTTCCCTTAGCACTTCAAATACATTATTTCACTACCTCCTGTGGAATGTACCCTTCAGAAAAATTTTCTGGCAAAATAGAAGTATCCTAACTTCCCTATGTTGCCTTTTCTGAATCACAGAATCTCTCAAAATCCTCTAAATGTTAAGATCTTCAAGTCTATGATTGACAAAACCATTTTTTTAGCAGATGTACAGAACTTACCCATTTAAAGCATTGACTGATGACTTTTTAATTGGGAGGCAATAATATGGTCATTGTTCAAGCCATTTTAGAGAGTCTACTTACAGCACCTAGGGCCTGCATCTCATTCTTTTAAAAAATAGCAGTGGTGCTAAAGTCTTGGTTGTCTTAGAAGTTTTGCAAGTTGCAGTCAGCAAAAGATCTTGTCAACAAGACAGATGGTCCACTTGTGTTCAAAGATGACTGCAAAGTACTAAAATGTTATTTTGTTTGTTTGTTCCTATGATATCAGGGTTTGAAAACGTTAGTTTTTGGAGTCAAACAGAACTAAGTTTGTACTTGAACTTTACCATTTACCCATATGTATGGCATTGGGCAGATCATTAAATGTATTGATAATTGGTTTCTCACATAGTGAAATGAGGATAATTATACTTATCACACAGAATTTATGCTTAAAAATGCCTTAAAAGGTTAATTATCAGAAGTAAAAATAGCATCTCTATAAATTTCAAAAAATTAAATTTTATGTGTTCCTGAACTCTAACATTGACATCCATTTATTCCAAGACAACACCAAAACCCATACTAATAGGAAAAATTTCTTCAACAGTTAATATTGATTAGCATTATACAACCAAACAAGGCATCATCTGCATTAATTGTTTTATAATTTGGCCATTTGTCTCCTCTAGTTAAGTTCTTCCATAGCTATAGCTATAGCCATAGCTATAATGCACCATATTCATAGGATTGTACTCATACAAAACACATATGACACAATGTTTAGGTAATTCGTTTTTAATGCAAAAACAAAATAATAAACAAAAATGTAGCTATACAAAAGAAAATCTTGAACCAAATGCTATTTATGGGGCCTAATGTATGGAATCGCCAGGGATACTAAACTAGGGCTTTCTGGGGAGGAACTTCATGAGATACAACTTCAGAACAGTAAAGATGTCATGGTAGCTCTCCTCCCAGCCTCCCAGTAGGCTACACAAAATCCATGTTAGTCTCTGTGAAGGCAAATAACATAAATCCCTCACCTGTTAGAGAAAAGAATAAAATGAAATAACTCTAAAGTTGAGTTATCATAACCCAAATGAGCTCATCTCTGGGTGCACCCATGCATGATAAAGACTATATTTAACACATGCCTGGAACATGGAAAGTGTTCAATAAATGACAATTAGTGTTACCGTATTGCCATGGTTTCACTATTGCATAGTTCCCATTATTCTAGTCAAGCTTCTATATTCACCTTGTTTTGTTTTGTTATTTTACTTTGTCACTTACAACTGGTTACATATTTAAATGGCTCTTATTCTGTTTTTCCCAATGAACTTTTAACTTTATTTATATCTTCTACACATTTCTATCCCCATAGCTCCATGAAAGAAATCTATTTGGAAAGACATGTAATTGGCTTATGGCTTCAGCAGAAGTCAATATGTCATTAAGCACTTACATTTCCAAAAGAAGATAAATTGGTAAGAAGTTTTAAGACAATGTTTTACAAAATAAAAGTTTACTAATTAAAGAATTTTCTTTGATGTCTTAAATTTTTCTCTAGAGGAAAAAATAGTCAAAACCCATATATTAATGTTTATAACAGATTTATATAGTTCTTGCCATATTCAAATTTTCTCTCCAAGGTTTATTTAACATGATTTTTCTCTTATTTAAGTGACCTTTGTCCCAAAACTCAGAACCAGCATATAATGAGCATGAGACTCCTGTTGTTGGTGGAAACTATGACAAAACTGCATTAGAGATTTTAATGAGAAGAGAAAATACTGAGAGAAAAAAAAATAATGGTAGAGCCCAATGTTCATTTAGATCAAATTAAGCAAAAATATTTACTTTAGGAGCAGTGCAAGATCAAATCTTCATCTCCCTGGTACAAAAACTACCCTTTAAACATGCCCGAGTCAAATCACGTGGAAATGAGAACAATAACTCTTTTTATTCTTCTACCTCTCCAGTCCACCAAACGGAATAATGAATAAGCCACCAAGTGAGACCGACAACATGCGCTTCGTGATTTTTACATACAAGCACCATTCTTCTCGAAAGGAGCTAGCACAGTCTAAGTCTCTGGCAAATCACATGGTGATGATTTTGGCTTTGCATGCTAGGTTATAACAGGTGGGTGCTGCCACCCAGCATACACTGTCTGCCAGGAGAGCAGCCACAGGTGTCACGCTGTGAGCTAAAAGCACGCGGGCGTCACTAAGACAACACCTGTGTGTCTGTGCTTCCTTGTAGAACTCCTTGGCAACATTTCACTCGCCAGTCCTCCCTTTCGCTCAGTGGTAAGCACATAGGCACTAGAATCCTTCTAAAACGGTGTTCGGAACGTAACACGTCCTCCAGGGGAAAGGGGCCCTGGATATTAACCAGAGATTTAAATTAAACGTAAGTCACGACAGCAGTGAACATGAAGAAATTCAGATTTGTTTAAAAAGAACAATTAATATTCCCTTTTCCAAACACCTGAGCTTTTTAAAAAGAAGCAGTCTTCATCATATCTGATCCCTAACCTGATCACATGGATGAAATGCTTTTTTTAAAGTTGATCTTTAGTTTATAATTAGGGCATAATAAGGTATTCTATTATGATGTTGGTTTAGATGATTTATGTTAAAATTATGTAAAAAATGATGTTTTTAAAGCTGATGGCAATTTCTAAAAGGTCACAGAAAGATATATACAAAAAGATAAAATTTATCATTTGGGTATTAGTACATCAAAAGGGAAACTGTATACATTCAGCCTCAATTGAATTACCTGGTGATTAACAGAAAAATATTTTAGAGGGCAGATAAGGCAGTCCTGATACTGATTGCACCAAGTGGATTGTTAGAGAGAGGAGATAAAAGTGAATATAGAGTTTCAACATTGTGACCCTCAGGTTTGATAGTCAGATAAGAATGTCCACTATAGAGGAAACGAAATACAACAAAGCATGATTAGGTCACAATGTTCAGAGAGAGGAAATCTTATTTTTGTTTGTTTTTATGCAATGCAAAAATAAAAGCATTGTTTTGTTTCTCTCTCAGATGATACTAATATGTATTTCACTAAGTGTGAAAGTAAGGAACTAAAGCTGAATCTACTTATATGTCCTACCTCATTTCTTCCTTGGAATGTGAAAACAAATTAAGAGAGACTTAAAAAGCTATAACTTTACTTACATAATGTTGTTAACATTTATAATTTATAAAATTATTTTAAATTCATCATCTGGTTTGATTCTTACCACAACCCTGATAGGTAAACTGGCCAAGATTATTATTATTCCCACTTTATAAAATGAGGGGAAATGCTCAAAGAGGTTAAGAGATTTGTCTGAGACCAAATTGTCCATATTTGAGCCAAGACTCCATCTTTGTCTCATGAATACACAGCCAGGACATTTTCTCCACTATTCTCTTCTTTTTCTGTTCTTTACTTGACTCAGTTTTTGACTCAATCACTGTGGAGCTCATCATGTCCTGTGTTGGCAAACAATTTTTATTGCAGCAGATTCAGCAAGCTTTCAGCCAATATAACTGATGTCAGTTTGGTTTAAGATTTACATCAAAGAAATAGGAAAAACTTCTCTCTCTCATGCCTATTTTTGTCTCAGACAAGCACTTATCCAATGTATGTGATAATTTGTGATACGTGCGTATGGTCCGGCAAGAAAAGCACCAAATGTGCTGTCATTTGTGCACGTAGAAAAGCAATTTGAAATACTAATGATAGTCCTTTGCAAAATGTAGTAAAATTCTTAGTTCCTGCTATAGTTTGTTTCAGGGCAACATCTTGGTGATGCTATAGTCCTAATAATGATCATAATGATCAGAACAGCAAAAAAGACAAGGGAGGGGAAAGGAAGACCTCTGAATTTCTCTATGCTCTAATTATGGTGTTGAGAAATAAAGATGTTGCTTTTTTTTTTGTTTGTTTGTTTTACTTTAACAATGTATCTAAATGAAAATCCAGTAAACAGACTGATTTTCATAGCAGAAATAATAGCATTTTTTCAGCAGAGTTCGTGATCCCACTAGTCAAGACATACAAGATTTCACTGTTTGAAAACAGAGTATCACCCTACAAAGAGGTAGATAGGAATGATGAAAATTCATAGCACATAGTTGGAGGAGAAGAGTTAAAGGCAATTTATTCCTGCAGTTTCCTGACAAATAAATCCCTGTTCTTATGTAGATACCCAGGAGGCAAGGTTAGTTCGAAAGTTACAGAAAAGGATCTGCCTCTCCTCCAACCAAAAGGCATCTCTGCAGCCTTGAATTATATGAAGTTGTATCAGGTAATTAAAGAATTGATAAGCAAAGAGTCCTGGCAGGGAAAATATAAAGAAGATTTGAGGAACTTTAATTTGTTTGTCACAAAGTGGAGTTATGGAAATGCAAATAATCAAGACAATAATAAGGAAAATAGCCAGTATGTATAGAGCACACGCTCTGGGTCAGGCACGGTGCTTTCAGAGGAAGCACCTGCATGAATTATGTAATTACTCACTGCATGGATGAGGGTACCGTGCCTTAGTGAGGTGAGGTGTTGTGTGTGTGTGATCGCACTGGTAAATGGTTTAGTTGTGGTCCCAGCCTGACTTAATAAAGAGCGTTAGAGAAAAAAATCAGGCATTCTGGTTCCAGTTCTAGCTCCTTTCTAACTCCTTGGTTTGGATAATACACATGACTTTCATGCACTTTAGTTTCCTCATTGGTAAAATTGCAAGCTCCATGGTTCCTAAACTGTAATGGACAAACTCCTAAGGTTGGAAAGGAGTGAGAAACAGGCTTGGAGCTCATTACAAGTGATCCATGTAGTGCCATAGACCAAATACACCATGTGTTTTGCTTATATATATGCTTCTATTTTAGACGTATGTAGATTTGTTTCTGGAATATTAAAATAAACTTAAAAATTATTTCTGAATCCATAGATCCCTTGTCATGCTGTATGTTCTCAAACAATAA
This sequence comes from Propithecus coquereli, assembly GCF_000956105.1. Taxonomy (NCBI): domain Eukaryota; kingdom Metazoa; phylum Chordata; class Mammalia; order Primates; family Indriidae; genus Propithecus; species Propithecus coquereli. Next base: position 6,306,380 of record NW_012148619.1, read on the forward strand.
ACTAAAAGAGTTAATATTATCAAGTCAGCACTCCTGAAAATATTTTTAGATGAAAATTTGGCCTCTGCTTCTTCAAAAGTAACAAATCATGTCAAGATGATATCTCAAAACCCTCCCACTTGTAAATTTCTGTGATTTCAAGAGACAATTTAAATGACTTGATTGATTTTAAAATTTGTAGGAGCAATGCATTTACTTTTTTCCTGCTCATATATAGTTTTTGTTTTGTTTTGTTGGGTTTTTTGTTTTTTTTCGAAAATGGTGAAAACACCAAATGTTTCAGAAGCTGGTAGATTTAGCAATGGCTGTTTCTTTGAACTCTCGTGATGTTTTTTTGCATTCATTGGCTATTTCCTATGCTATTGATGACAAAGCTTAGGAACTGTTAAATTTTGTCTAGGTCAGGTGCTTGAAGAAAATTGACAGCTGAATCAGAAATCAGCCATGTGGGTGTTTCATTAGATGGGACTTCTTTCATTCTGCCCACTGAGAGTGGTGGGTGAGTTTGAACTACTTCAAATGGGTAAAGGCTTCCCATGCAGCCTAATGATTGTGGAAACAACTGCTATTAGAAGGTTGTTCTCAGAGGCTTCAAATGGCAGCTCCAACCACAGTTGTGGCCTTGCTTGGGAATAAGTTGCACAATTCTCCTTTTGTTCGTATGATACAAAACTAGCTAACTCTAATCAGGTATCTGACCTCCATTATTGCCACTAAGGATGCCCACTTCCTCATGCACACCTGGGGGGCAGTGACCTGATACAAGTTTTCTGAAGGGCAAATTGGTCTTGTGATTAAAACTTGTTTGACTCAGCAGTTTCTCTTCTAAGAATTTGTCGCACACACAACAATCACATATGTGAAAAACATTTAGAATTAAAGATGATTGCCATACTGTTATTAATATTTTTGAGAAATTGAAAGTGATAGTAATGAATGAAAATAGAGATTTGATTAAGTAAACTATTAATATATTGCATCCACGAGGAAACACTCTGCAACCACTAAAATTTTTATAAAACAAATTTAATGGCAATAAAAGATATCAAGTTAATAAAGGCAAGTAGTTTATAGAAATATGTGTATAATATGATCATAATGAGATTTTAGATTTGTTTTAAAATATATTAATAATTTTTGTTTGTTTTTATTTTCTTACATATAAAACCTTCCATAGTATTTGGAAATAGAGCTTGGGGTATATAATTGGCTTTTTAAATTTTTTTTACTCAAAAACATCACCATGATTCCCACTCTGGGCTTCTGTAGTCAGAGTCTCTGTCTGGAAAATTTTTCTCTCATATTGTTGTATGATTGGCTAACAGAAGTGTTCTCTTAGTGCCTATCAGAGACTTCCCTCAGCCTCAATCATATACCCGGTTTTATTGTCTTCACAGCCCTTATTGCCATCTGAAGTTACCTCATTCACTTTTTTCTACATTTGGTTATTGTTTGTTTCTTATCAAAAGAATGTAATGTCTCTGAGAATTGAGGCTTATCCATCCTATTTCCTGCTATGTCCCTGACATGTGGAACCAGGACAGACACATCATAGGTGATCAGTATTTGTCTAATAAATGATTTTGTAAATGTGTGAATCACATTTCTGTCTTTTCTGGTGGGTCTGTGGAATTCTTTGATTCTAATTTAGGGGGAAAACATGATATCTTGATATTCATCAGAAATAAGTCTATCAATAACTGTCAAACATTCCCACATTCTTTTTGTTATCTCTATTATTCATTTGACGATCATTGAGTCTCTACCATGTGCCAGTAATTTTAACAGGAGTAGACAGAGGTATAAAATAAGAATTAGATTTATTCTTGGCTCTCAGGAGGCCCATGGTTAATGGGAAATACAGATATATAACATATGGTGGGATAGATCGTTAACATATGGTAGGATAAAACAAAGAAAGAAGTAGGCAGGATGCTATGGGAACAAAGTGAGGAGGCGATAAAACACCTTGCTGATATGGAAGGCTTTATGAAGGTGAGCTGGAAGGATGTTCCAGGCAGAGGGAAGGGACTGTGTTTTGTCATCAGGCCATGTTCCCAGAAGGATGAGCAGCTCCGTGCAACTGGATGAAGGTGAAGAGATGAGGATGGCCAGGCAAGGGTCTGATTGAGACTGGCCTTTTTCTTGTAGGTAACAGGAATGACACTTGAAGATCCCACAGTGGGTAAAGCTTATATTTAAAATTAATAGGGGTTTTGATTACTTGGGGAAGAATATTCTACATTTAGTTGCCATTATCCTTAATTCTTTCTTTTTTCTTACCCCATCCCCTGCAAATAATGAGTAAGCCCTGTATATATCTCCTTCTCTCCTTCATTCCCTCACCCTCTGCCCAGGCAACATCACCTCCTGCTGGGACATCTGCAATAGTCTCCTAATTGGTCTTCTCACTTCATTCTTTTCAATCTAGAATACATATTGCAGCCAAGGCCATCTTCTAAAATCATGCCACTCCCCTGCTTTAAATAACTCCCATTGCTTTTTGAATAAAATCCAAACTCCCTCCAGTGGTCTGCAAACCCACTGGAGGGATTTGGCCTCTGCTGATAGTTCCAGCCTGTTTTCTGTGTGTGTGTCTCTCTACCCCATAGAGCACAGTCAAGTTTGGCCTCCTTTCTATGCTTCAAAAGCACCAACCTCTGACTTGCCATAAGGTCTTCACAAGGTGTTTCCTCTGCCTGAAATGCTCTTCCACCTACTTTGGCTAATTGGCTCTTTCTCATTCTTTGGGTATGAGCCTAAACTTTATCACATTCCCTAATTACTTACTCTATCAAAGTAAGTAGGTCCCTCCTCCCACGGCAGTCAGCCTCCAAGATGGTTCCCGGTGCCCCCCACCTCCTGGTATTCGTGCATTTATTTAGTCCCTGCATCAGTGTCCCAGGGCTGCCGTAACAAATTACCACAAACTGAATGGCTTGAAACAACAGAAATTTATTCTCTCATAGTTCTGGAAGCTAGAAGTACAAAATAAAAGTGTTGGCAAGGCCGTATTCCCCCCAAAGCCTCTAGGGAAGAATCCTTCCTTGCTTCTTTTAGCTACTAGTGGTGGCCTGCAATCCTTGGCGCTCCTTGGCTTATAGATGCATCACTGTGGTCTCTGCCTCCATATTCACATGTCCCCAGTGTGTCTGTCATCTCCAAATCTCTCTCTTCTTATAAGGACACCAGCCATTGGACTTAAGGCCCACTATGTCCAGTATGGCCTCATCTTAACTTGGTTACATCTGCAAAGACTCTGTTTCCAGATAAGATCACGTTCACAGGTCCTGGTGTCAGGACTTCAAAATAACTTTTTATCAGGGACAAATTTAAGCCACAACTGTCCGCTCCCATACTGGATAGGAGCAACCAGTGCAACTAATAGGATATGGTGAAATGACAGTATGTGACTTTATAGGCTAAGTACAAAAGATGTTTCAGGCTACCCCCTTACTCTTTCGTGGATCACTCACTACGGGGGAAATGAACCCATTTTGAGAAGACACTCAAGCAGCCCTGTGGACAGGTCCATGTGAGGAGGAATCTTGTGCCAACAGCTGGCGCACACTTGCTATCCACATAAGTGAGCCATCTAAGACGATCCCCCCGTTCTAGTCAAGCTTTCTGATGATGGCAGCTAAAGCCAACATCTTAATCACAACCTCATGAGAGATCAGGAGCCAGATCATCCACCTAAGCAAGTTCTGAGGTCCTGACCCCTGGAAACTTTGAGATAATAAATGTTTATTATTTTAAGCCACTAAGTTTGGGGGGAAAGTCAGTTACACGGCAATAGAAAATGAATACACCTCTTATTTTCTGTTCTGTACTTTTTATAAAACGTATTTAATTAATATTAGCTGTTGTTATTGATAAATTCTTTAGAAAAAGAATTAAATACAATGATCTTAGGTATCATTTAAATCCATTTATAATTCACCCATCCACAGTTATATCTGCGAAATGTGATAATGTCCAAAGTCCCCTAAAAAGAAAGAACATTCTTTCTACATTAGCAAAATAAGACCTACCATTTATTACAAAGAAACAAACCACCGATACACACAAAAACATGAATGAATCTCAAAAACATGCCAAGCGAAAGAAGCCAGACACAAAAGAGCACATGTTATGTGATTCTATTTATATAAAACTCTAGAAAAAGACACATCTAATCTACAGTGACAGAAAACAGATCAGAGCTTGCCTGGAGCCGGGGGGTGAAGGGTAGATTGGCTGCAAGGAGCATAAGAGAACCTTTCAGGGTGATAGAGATTGGTGTGGTCACGTGGGTGTACACATTTTTCAAAACTCAACACACCGTGTCCTTAAAATGCATGCCTCTGTTATGTGTAAATTATATCTCAATACAGTTGATGAAAAATACACGACTTTCTGAGCATTCATTGAGCCAAGTGCTTTACATAATTATCTCTAGTACAGAAGCAACAGCCTCATTTTTAAAAATGGAAATTCAGCCTCAGATTAAGTGAATTCTTTAAGACCACAGAGTCTTAGTTCCAAACCTTTTGTTTGTTTCACTAAGCTCTGTTAGAGCTAAAAAGAGCTTTTTATGACATACAATCCAGGAAAGGCATATCCAAATATGCCAAATAAATTACACCCCAGGATTATAGTCAACCTTTGAATATCTTACAGGTAAGGTACCTGAAACTAAAGAGATTAAACAACTTGCCTATGGTCACCCAGCTGCTAAGTGGCAGATCTCCTGGGGAGAGAGAGAAGTCCATGTAGGCGGAATAGGAAAAAAGATGAAAAGTGGGAAGGCAAATACTTAAAATAAAACCTCAATATGTAAGAGATGATTGCACTTGTACATTTAGTGGAAAATTTAGTAGAATTCAGAGCACAGCTCATCTGAGATTTCATGACTAATGCGTTTGCCTGTTCATTTCTCCATCCACAGAGTACTCACTGAGCCCCCACTTGCGTGGAGAGCACTAGGCTTAGAGATCTACCCGTCCTGTGCGCTAAGTGTACCACCCTCTTTAAACCCCCACGACTTCAGCTCCCATGGCCCCCCGAGTCAAACAGCTCCCTTTATGACTTCTGTCCATACTGCACATGTAGAACCTTGTCCATTTCCCTTATCTCCGATTATCTGTAATGCACACTTTAGGCTTTATTATATTTCTATATAATGCTGTGTGTTCCACTAATTGTTTTCAATGTGCATGTCTTATCTCCCAAGCTAATGTACCAGGGGTTTCTGAGCAGTGTAAATGTAAATGTCTTAAATGGCTTAAGAGCCCCCCAGTGCATGGCGCAAGGTTAGACACACAGAGGACTCTCCATTAATTCTTATCAATTGATTATCCCAGTGCCTTATGATAGCAGAATATCTTAGGTTGTGTTCCCAGAAGCCCAGCCTGAGATAAGGCTTTGAGTGCAAGTAGTTTATCTGGGATGTGAGCCCTGGCAGCACAGATAGGGTCGTGGAGAAGTGAGACAAGAAAGGAAAAGAAGTGAAGACAGGGAATGTTTGTGAGTAGATCACTGTGTGGGGAATTGGAGTTGAGTGCCACTGGGGACTTCTGGAAAAATCTGTAGAATATACCTGTGAGTTGTCCAACCTGAGGAGTGAGGAGCAGGGGTATTTATCCACCAACTCCATTCATTACTGGCTGAGAGCTGTTCTTTGGGCATTAATTGCCCGGGGTTCCTCATGCAGGTAGAGCCTGATCTGGTGGCCTGGGGAAGCCCCTGCAGTAAGTACCAGGGGCCTCAATAAGACTCTACTGGTGTGCACGGGAGTGAGGTCTAACAGGCCAGGTCAGGGCACCGGCAGCCTGCTACAAAGCACATTTCCATTAAAGGAAAGCTTTTTCATGGCAACACCTATTTAGCACCAACCTCATGATGCTCTCTGGAATACAAAAATAAATAAGACATGTTCCTTGTCTGTTAGGAATTTAGCTCTCATCTCTTCGAAAAATAAGGAGAAAAGCAGGTAAAGAAGAAGGATGCAGAGACAATAGCCCAGCCTCCATTCCCATTCAGTCTATACTCTCTAATGAAAATTTGATGCTGTTCTGCCCACCAATTCATTATAGTCATAGCTACTAAATAGCCATCACGTTCAATGGCTGTAGTCACTATCAGAGTGACGTGGAGTCAGACTGGAGTTTAAAAGACTGAGGAGGTATCTTTGTTCACCTCTGGTCCCCAATGTGTCCCAGGCCTGCTTCACTGAAATTTCTGCACCAATGTTTCATTAACTCATACCAAGTATGCAGCATGAGTTTCTGTTCCAATTAAACTAATATTTGAAATGAAGAAAAAACAATCATGGGAGGGGGAGTCACTTACCACAAGGAGTTACGTGGGAAAGGCAGCTGTATTTTTGTGCTTTTGCCATAAAATGAAGCAGACAGTCTGTTCTGTAAAGTACTATAATTATAAAGCAATTTGCCACCTCTAATGGGAGGACTTTTCTTTCATAAAATATTAACTAAATATAATATCAGTGCAATAGGTTAGAAACAGTCTTAGTTTCTCCATAAAAAGTCAATTTGTAGCCCCTGGTGAGTGTCTTCTTCAAGATCATAGTATCCAAAAACATCCTCCGTGCCCATACTCACTTGGCCTTGAATTAAGCACCACACATTTCTCCTGTCCTCCCTAGCTAATTTGAGGCTAAGTGCTTTTTCCTGTAAACATGTTAATTTGCAATGCTGTTCTGTCTCCTTGCTGAACACTTCTCAACTGAATGCACTGCTGTGGCCCAAGTAGTTTTGCTGTAATGATGATGGTGACCCCCAAAACCTAAACTGTCAACAAATGAAGAGATTCAAGTTTAAATTGAGGACTTTGTCTGCAAAGCCCCAACCCCTTTGTACTATGGAATTACTTGTGCCTTTTGAAATCACGGAAAGGGATAATTCTTGCTGTGAAACTGATGGTCTCTAGGCAGGATCACTGTCCAGACGGTAAAACACAGGCTGAGCTGCCTGGAGTTACCAACTCAGATTTTGGAGGGAGGGAAGACAAAGACTCTAGTTGCAAGAGGAAGTCAAAGACCAGCTGCTTCTTTTCTTTTCTACTTATATTTTTACTTCTATCTTACATACTTACATAACATTTTGGGGGGGAGTGTTTGTTTTTTGTTTTTTTTTTTTGCTGTTCTGAAACTTGTCTAATAAATTCAGGAACTTGCTTCCTCAGTGTGGCTTGGTTATTACCCTTTTCCATCCACAAGCAGCAACCACTCTCTAACTATTACACAAATTTGTCTTTCCAGGGAAAAAAAGGCAATCCAAAGTGAAAAGT
>NW_012148619.1:6314807-6322881 GCF_000956105.1 Propithecus coquereli
GATCTTTCCTCCTGTCTGTCGCCTCGCGGCTGCCTGGCAATTGGAAGTGCCGAGTGGGGACCGAAGAAACACAATGTCAACTTAGGTGCCGGTGGGTTGGCAAGCCACATGTTCCGATTTATTCTTGTCAGCCGCAGGCCCTATTAACTATTTTTAATGAATCACCACTGCTTTTACTTTTGCCATCAGCCATGACCTTCACCATTTAGAAACACATGGTCTCTCATAAACGATAGCCCACGACATATAAACTTGAGAAGGATTCTATCACAGCTCAAACTACAATATCTATCACTAAAACAAACGGCTCATTCTAGCTGAAGAGACACTCATATATATCACAGAACCAACCTTCCATATTTTGAAATTTACTGCCCCGTGTTGGCTGATTTTTTTTTAAGGAGGCCAGGCAACCTTGCTCACTTAATACTTTTGATAAACTTCTGCTGACAAGGAGTGTGATTAATGATGGTTAAAAGAATTGAATCAAGAGTAGGAAAGACAGAGCCAAAAAAGCAGACTGCTGGGCTGATGGAAACGAACGTCTCTACAGAAATATATGATGGACCCTCCTTTTTTACCATGCCAAGTAATTACTTGCACAGGCCTGTTGTAATAATTCCTATTACAGCCAAAACGGAAAAGTCAGTAACTCACCGCCCTGGGACAAGGTGAAGGCAAGGCCAGAGTAGCATGGATCAATATTTCATTTACTCACTGAGGTTAGCTTCTATCCCTGTATCAAATTCTTTTACAGAAAGCCATGAAAGAAATGAGGTTTGCTGCAAAACACCAATACAGAGGCCTTGTTTCCTTGGGGTGCTTATGAAGGAAGCAGAGCAACAAACCCTTTCAGGAAAACAATATGCACTCAAGGTCACTCATTACTTGCTACTGTTGGAAAATAAAGTGCCATTAGCCTGATATGAGTAATGTACATCAATCAACTGCAGACCAGAAAAAGTATGTTTTCAACTTGGTGGTGCTGCTAATAATGAATGAGCCATTTGAACACTGTCTACACAATTTGACAATTGTGAAAAAATTTTCTCTTGACAGTGCATCATTTGTTTATAAAAATCCCATTAACATTTATCTCTGATTACCTCCTGACTTTAAAAGAAAAAGTGGGGAAAAGGCCATAATAGTTCCTCTGCCATGAAGAAGTTTCTGGTTTTGTACTTTTCCTAAAGAAGAATTTTAGCTCAACTACAATATATCTTATAAAACAAAAAATGATATATGTCTTATTGCTTTCCAACAGGTTTCCTTTTATAGAGTTTAAAATGTATGTTTCCCAGTTTAAGTTTTCTATGATGTTTTCTGGGGAAAGGATTTGGTATTAACTAATTTTAGGTCCTCTTTAGATATTACTGAACTAGCTTATCCTCGAAACTGAGTTTTTCCAATTTCACCCTAAAATCAGATTTAAATAGTCCCAATATCTATGAATCTTATATTGGATACAAAATCTGAATTCTTCTTCCTCCATTTAGTGTGTTGGGATAAAATAGAACTCAGTGTTGCACTGATTTCTTTCTTAAGATTTTATAAGAACCTTTATTTATAAAGAATATTTTCACTGTGCCATATACTTCCATGTGGAATGGTTTTAGGGAAATCCTCTTATACTTGCTTTTCTCCTCCACATCTATATGATTTCGCAGTTGCTTTTCTTATGACTCCAGGAAGGAAGAAAACACAGAAGTGCTGATTTACTTGCTTAAAAACATAGCTACTAGCAATAATAACTGGTAACCTTGCATGTTTCTTACGGTTTGTTTTTTCTCTGAAATAAATCTATTCCCCTTGCTTGGAGCTTCAAAGCCATTCTCTACCAGATCTCCCTATCTTCATGCCATGGAATGAAGTTCAGATCAAGGGTAGGGAAGTCCTTGACTGTTATATGGGCCTTAGATCCATTCTCATCTCCAGAAAGCAAAGGTCAGCTGGGCTCAGCATTGATTCAGTCCAGCAGGACTTGCAGTGTGGCCAGTCCACATCTTGGAAGTATTTTCAAGTGCTTGGGGTCTGCAGATTTTCCTAAGAATTTTCACCCCTCCTCCACTCCACCCCTTAAACTTGGACCCCAGGAGTATTTCAAGGGAAATTCAATCCATATGTGCCTGATTCGTGTTCACTTAACTCATTGACATGTTGTTTTCCAGGAGCTGATTGATGTACAAGGAGTCTTCTGACCTTTTTTCCTGAACCTTGCAGAACTGCCATTCTTTGAGCTGGAAAATTGCCTTTTACTTGGGGTAAGTAGCACTTTTGAGAGTTGAAAGTTTGAAGCTCAGCTTGAAACATAGTTCCCAAATCTGCGTGGGATTCTGGGTTTGACAAATGTGGCCTCAATACCTTTGTATAAAGCCCTTTTTTGCCTCATTTTTTTTTTCATGTGTGACACCCATAGCTAGAGAAAAAAAAAATACAAAGATGATGATAACTTTCAGAGCATCTAAGCAGGTATCTTTGGAAGTTGTAGCATCACTCCATTGGTTTAAGATGTCCAAGTCCATCTGTTCTCTTCAACCACCCTTCACCTGCCTTGATATCTTTCATGTGGTCCCAACCCAAAGAACTTCCTTTGCCAAGTTTTAAATGTGTAATAAGAGGCAGCAGCTGACTTTAAACCCTGCTTTGATACTGTTGGGCAACATCTCAGCTTGGGTTAGGTTCCCTGGCAAAGTATTTCAGTAGACTTTCATAATGCTGCCCCTTGGAACTCATCCTAAATTATGCCTCTAAATCATAAAAGTTATAAAGACAAGCTACTCCCTCCATCACTTCTGCTAAGTTAAAGGGAGCCTTAATTGGGGCTGTGCCACTGCCCATGGACAGCTGTTAATTGATCTAGAATAGCTGGAATAACACTATGAAAGAATAGTCTCAGTTTTTCTTCTAAAACTCTGAATAGAGAGGCTGAATTAGGCCCTATAACAGGGATCCAAAACCCAAATACCTATAGGAGCCAAATAAGAAATACAGATGCACATTGAGTAAGGAGCATTTCAAATGGAGAGCTCACGCCTAAAGGCACAGCCAATGTCCTAATTTCAAATAGTTATGTCTAATTCACATATGGTATGAGCCAAATTTAGCCCACCAGCTGAGGATATGTGCTATACAAAGTGACAAAGGGAAAAAAATAATGGCTAATATTTATTGGGCAATTGTCATATGCTAGAAACTATGCTAATTGCTTTGCAGATATTATTTCATTTGCTCCTTACCATTTTCTTACCAAATGGGTATTTTTATTTTTCTAGGTTATAACAAGAGAAAACTAAGATTTGGAGTTGCTAAAAATAAAGAATTTTGGGCCCCTCCCAGATCTTCCAGACCAACTGAATCACAGTCTCTAGGCATGGGACCCTCAGATAACTGCAACATACACCCAAGCTGGGGAACCACTGTATCATGCTATCTCACAAAATGTGTGCATTGAGCCTTAGAAAGAATCTGGTGCAACACCTCTGTTTATAAATGAGTCTCTCAGACAGAAACTGACCTGCCCAAGCTTAGACAATAGAGCCAGGACTCAAACTCGAGCCTCCGGGAAATATAGCAATACTAATGGCGATTCTATGTACTGAGGACCTACCATGTACCAGGCACTAGACACTAATGATATCATCCTCACTTAAGCCTCACAGAAACTCCATGGGCATTATTGTCTCCAACTTATAGACAAGGAAATGGGCTCAGAGGAATGAAGTGGCTGTCAAGGCCATGCAGATGAAAATAAAGAATTGAATCCGTTTTTAAATCCAAGTGTGTCTGCTTCCAAATCAGAGCTCTTACCACTATGCAACAAGGACAAATACTGCTGGGTCCTTCACACCAAATGCTGAAGGAGCTATAGCTATTAAGCAGAATGTATGGAGAGAACATTCAAGAAATCTCAACGTGACAATGATGGCAATGATGGTGGTGATAATTAGGAAGAGGAGGAGACATTGTTAGGACTCCTCAAATTGCCAAGAGGGAAGTCAACTGGTAGAATCATTAACATCCTAGCTGGAGAGGCCACCTCCCCACCTTGCAGATTGGTTCTTTCATCTTTCAAGTGAAGGAGATTTTCATAGGTAATCTTTATGTTCCTTTCCAGTTTGAAAAATCAGTAACTCTAAGTGGGGGAGCAAGTTGAATCCTATGTACTTATGCAAACCTAAAGGCAGAATGAGTGCTTTGACCCTGCCACGGCAGTCAGGCAGCCTGTCCATGCCACGGAACCAGCCCCAGTGAGATCCGGCAATGTTACTTGCTTAGAGCCTTCGAATCCTCAACCAAACATTTTGAAACAAAACTGAAGCCGAGGTCAGTTTACCAGGCTCCCTCTCAGGGAAACACCCTCATCTGGCCTTTGAATGTGGCCTTTGACCCTCAGGCCGGGAAGTGGCCTCTACTGCTCTTTCTCCAGTGTTCTCTTCCTCCCAGCCGCCATGCTCTACCCTCTCTTCAATTACAGGAAGCCAGCTCCTTCTGTGATGGAGTAAACATTCCATTTGAGGTCAAGGTACTTGGACTCTGCTGCACTTAGTTCAAGATCCAGCCAAAGGCCAGAATCAATACCACAAATCACTGCCAAGATGACAACAAGGGGGCTCTTGTCCATTTTCTCCCCTTTTAGAAATGCTATTTCTAAATGCTTAGAAATGTCATTAAGTCAGTTTCGTTAGTCTGTGTTTCTTTAAGAGGCCTGCACTAAAGGCTATCTTTGGCACCAGACAGAACGGGTCCCTGCACCGTTACCTGAGTAATATACAGCTCCTCGGGGGTGTCTACTTGTTTACAAGTGCTTGTGCCTCAAGACAAACAGCCCTCAATATTCAAAAACATTCCGCACAGAAAAGAGATCAAAAGCATTGCAGAGGAAACATCTATCTCTGCCCAATGCATCAAGTTATATGAATCTGTTCTTACACAATGTCAAAGCAGTTCAGTATAAATGTAACTTGTCATAAAGTTATCTTTTGTGGAAAAGAAATGTGGCCATTCAAAGCCACGTAAAGCCCCAGCTTGCTTCAAATGACACATATGTATTCCATCTTCAGATTCCCACAACTAAATCGAATTGGGGTGAGGCAAAAAGATTGACTCTGGAAAGTTTAATTTCTGTGCCTACTGCATAGCCGAATAAAGAGAGGTGCTTTAATCTTTAAAAGCTTCTGGATTTAAAGAGTAAAAGAGAGTCATTTGTCCCTCCCATTTTTCTCAAAAGGCTATTTTGTTTTGGTTTTTAATAGTTCTGTTGCTAAGTGTGCATACAATGTACAAGAATTCAGCAAGGAATTTCTGATCTCAAGTCTAGGATTTAAAATAGATGAATGATTTCACTAGATTCATTTGGACATTTTAGCTATTAAAGCTTGTACAGACATATTTATTAAAGCATGGTGGATAATACTGAAAAACTGGAAATAATCTGTGTGTCCATCAATAGAGGAACAACTAGATGAGCTATGGTATAGCCATGTTGTATAAACAGGGCAGAGAGCTGCCATAAACAGCCATGTAGGCTGTTCACTGCACAGCTCCATAATGTACCATGTGTGAATGGTAGCCCTGTTGTGGACATTATTGCAGCATTTTAAAAGGATGAACTATGTTGAAAAGTACTAATATGGATACATTCCCAACACATATTGCTGAGGGAAAGCAAGTTTCAGAATAGTAAATGTACATGCTATTGAAATATATGTATGTATATATGTAAATATATATGTGTATACATGTAAATATAAATTGACATGTGTATATGTGTAAACAGTATATGTATATGTACCTGAAAAACAGTAATGGGTGTGTATACACACACACATGCAAAATCTCTGGCAAAAAGTATACATTAATCTTGTAGCAATAATTACTCATGAGAGAAAGAAAAGGGACCAAGAATGTAATAACCATCAAAGTTTTTTCCCCATATGTGTAATGTTATGATTCTTTAAAGCATACAATGAATGGGAATGTAAAAGAAATTTTAAAAGAATTTAAGTAAAAATTGTGGAGCAGCTTAAATTCACATTTATGATTCTTTTCCAAACAGAACTAGTAAGAGTAGGATAATGGAACCCATATATCATGTGATTATATATTTATGTGCCGTTTCCCTCACTAGGCTTTGAGCTCCCAGAGAGCAGGAACTGTTTCCATAGAATTCTTTCACCTCTAGCAACTAGCACAATGCATAGCACAGAAAATTGTGAGTAATTGTGAGTTAATAATGTCTTTAATTCACCAATTCATTCATTCCACAAATATTTAATGAGCAACTACTCTGTGCCCTTATAATAAATTGGAGAACACAACCACAAGAGTTTATGTTCTATGAATGCAAGAATGAATGAATATAAGCTGAAAGAAACCATCCAGAGATCACAAAATCCATTCCAAAAAAATCTCCCAAATATATAATTATTCTGTTTTCAAGAATTCCTTGGCTTAGAGATTTCACTATTTATTTTGCTAATCATTTCCATAATTAGCATAATTTTTAAAAATTTTGTGTACATTTTCTTTTTTCTTTTTCTTTTTTTTTTTTTTAGTATGGGTTTTCTCTACATTTGTATTTTAAGTTCAGAAACAGTCTAGTAGGTCCTCTTCTGGATTATTTTCTTTCACTGTAAAATACGTTTCTTAAAATATCTGTTCTTTAATGACCTCTTACATTGCTGCAAAGTTCTATTTGATCATGTTAATAATTTCTCACAACAATATTGTTCTTTACCTTTTAACAAATATTTTCTGTGTATTATTTTTATGTGATCCTAAATATAATTTTCATTTGCTTTTAACAGAAAATCTGTGAAGTGTGCTGGGCAGTATTTCACTTAAGAGACACATTAACCAAGCCTCAGCAGAGTTAATCAACTTGCCCAAATTTAAACAGCTAGAAGAAACTGGTGGCACCAGCAATAGAACCCGGAGTTTTTTCAGTTCAAAGCCAAGACTTGCTCATTGCATCATGCCTACACACTTTGTTCACGAGTTCTGGGGCAAAAATATTTAATTATTTTTTAAAGCCATGTTTATTTAAAAGATGAGACAAATATAATTCAAGATAGAGCGCATATAGCTGTAAATTTGCATGCTTTCTCCAAGCCAAAGTGTGTTAAACATCTGAATTGGAGTTATGCACGCTTGGTTAATATCTGTGGCTTCTTTATGCTTACCATTGAGATTTCAATTCATGAAGGCAGTAACGACAACAGTGAAGACAGTTTCTTAAGGCTTTTCCTGCACTTGTGTGCCCTCTATTTGATCATCTGCCAAGGTTTGTGAATAGTGCCAAATCAAACAGCACAGCATCTCTATGAGGCTCCTCCTGGGAGTTGAGGAATTCTGCAGTTGGAGCACGGGGTAAGACATAAAAGGCACAATTATGGTCTTCTTTGAAGAGGTTAGAGGCAGACAATGTTAATCTATTCTTTCGGAATTTCTGATGCTAAACTCCCTTCACTAAACAGCCTCTTCACTTCCCTGAGCTTTTCTGGCCAGGTTATCCTGCATTAGTATAAACATCCGAAAATCAGGAGGAATACTGTGATCGGATGCTTTTGAGCCTTCTCAGTGAGGGGAACATGCATAAGGATAAAGAAATAAGCACACGATTTCCATTTTCAGTATCACTTATCTAAGAAAAGTAATTAAAGCTTTCTCATCCTGATTTTGTGCATAGGTCTCTAATGATCTCCTTTCCCTCGCTTCTGTTTTCCTGACTTTGTCTCCAGGAAGATTGTATTAATGTGTCAAGTGTGATGTTATTCTTTTTTATTTAATGGTGATTACTCAGAGAAATTGTTTTGACATATATATGAACTTTCTCTTTAAAGATTCTTCCTTTTATTACTTTTTAACCTACTGATTTTCTATTTGGCTTCACTCAGTGAGGTAAACCATTGGTTTAATTCTTCTTACTCTTAAGAAAATGAGTGAAATACATGCAAATTTTGGATATTGGGATAATTGAATGGGGCTAGTTACAAATACAAGCAGATACACTTTAATCTTTTAACCAAAAAAAAAAAAAATGGTTTATAGTGGTATTATTGGCTCTTTGTTCTTT